>NC_046301.1:4819242-5119677 GCF_004115265.2 Rhinolophus ferrumequinum | reverse complement strand
CCTTGCACTTGTAGAAACTTGCAGTAGCAAGCTGAGAGACCAGTAGATGAAAATGTCATGAGGTGTGTATGGTGCAGTCCTACCTTTCCCTCTAAAGATTGTTAGAAAGATAACATAAGATTATATGCATAATTTAGAGGGTGGTAGATTCTTTGAAATCTCAGTTTCTAAATGACAACTCAAAATCTATTTGAAACCAAAAGTAATGTGATAAACTCCACTCATTTGCTCATTTTACCACCATTCCATGTTTCTAAAAGATTGAAGAAAACTATTTAATGGAAAGGATGCTATGTTAGTGCAATGAAGAAAAAGAACTGAAATTTAACCCTGGCTCCACCTAGTTATGTGACCTTAGGGAAAACACTTAAATTCTGAAATTTACTTTCCTTATTTGTAAAATGGAGATCGCAAAAGGTGGCTGTGAGACTTAAATGGGTTTGTTTAGGAGAAAACACTTTGAAATTATAATGTACCATATAAATTTGAAATACTATTGTGTGTGTGTGTGTGTGTGTGTGTGTAAATCAGGAGGCCCATCCAAAAGTCCTTCAAATATTGTAACGTTTTACTTGGTTGGGACAATTTTTTAACGTGTACCTTCCTCTACTTAGTGAATGGTAAAAAATGAAGATGTAGCTATGTGACTTGGCATACTGAGTCATTACTCTGTAGTTACAATTGCCTAATCTATAAGATGTTGGGATTGTGGCAAATGATATCCAAAAGCTCCTTCTGTCCCGATCATTCTATGATTGTCAACTCTTAAATCATTAAACATTAGAATCAACAGAATCTGATCCCATAATGCCACATTCTGACTACTGTGGTTCTAATAATTGCTATGCAGACTGGGAAAGAATTCAGCCTGTTACCTGTGATTTGTAATTGGGTGTACCAATACTGACTTTTTACAAAGCCAAATTAAGCTGAAATTAATGGCTTATTTGTTAACTAATAGTTAATGCTCATGATGAGTCAATGCACTCCAGTTTTTCCAGTCTTATAATGTAGACCGTGTAGGTCCATCGTTCCAGGAATGCCGAGAACAGGGAAAATGGTAGAAACCAGATTCTGTTACTCGTAATAAAAAAACTGTGAGATTACTGATACTGATCTTTAGTCAAGGCAAGCTGACCTCGTAATTATTTTGATTCTTCAAGGCCACAAAACTTCAACATCTGCAGTGCCTAGAAGAAGAACTCAAACCCCTGAAGGAAGTGCTGCCTTTAGCTCAAAGCAAAAACTTTCCCTTGAACGAAATCGAGGACTTAATGACCAATATCAACGTAACAGTTCAGGTACTAAAGGTAAGGCATGACTTCATTTGCTCTTCAGGCAATATAATCAATGGAGGGGAATTTTAATGTGGTAAAACATTTTTGGTATTTGTGAAGGACCCCGGCACTTTAAGTGCACTGTGAACACGAATCATTTTTACGTTAGATGATACATTGTGGAGTTGGGAAGTTTGAGGTCTTAGAGTGGGAGGGTTTCCACCTCCCATGCACTCAGGGCCAAGTCCCAACCTCTGCATGTCACCGCTCACATTAACACAACACGGCGGGTAGGAAAAGACACTAGTTGAATTTCACAGAAAGCAGCCAGGTTTTATTACATTATTTTTAATTTCTTCAGATCATTTTCCAGAATAGCCAATACTGATTACCCTAAAGAACTTTTAAATGGTAGGTTTCCCTATCATTAGTGGAAGGACTAAAAGATTTGTCTAAATCTCTTAACCATTAAAATGGCCAATGGACAGGTTTATGTTTCAAATCTGGAAAGCCCTCTCTTTTATCTCACTATGTATCAAAGTATTTTCTTCTTGTCAGCTAGAGGCAGAGGTGAAATGGCCCCTATCAGCAGAGGAGGTTAATTTTCAGTCAGCCAGTCCACAGAACAAAATTTCTAATGTTTAGATTTCCAAAAGTTGGTGTTTGATTGACACTGAGGTGGGGTTGGGTGGATATGCGCATGAATATGTTCTTCACACAAATTTCCCCCAAACAAAAGCTTGTCCTAACTTACTCTTGGCTAGTTCTATCTTGTTTGGGGGCAAATATGAAGAGATTCATGCAAGTAGGATAATAGGAGGCAAAGGTTTAGAAAAGCAAGTATAATGGACATATCACTGCATATACGTAACCTATGTAGATAGATAACAGATACTGTGTTTCCCCAAAAATAAGACCTAGCCAGACCATCAGCTCTAATGTGTCTTTTGGAGCAAAAATTAATATCAGACCGGGTCTTATAGTAAAACAGAGCAAAAGAGGGCTAACTTTATTTTGCATGCAGAATTTAATGAAATATTTGTAGAGAACTGTTGTTGTTGTTTTTTTTTTTTAATGTTCACTCGTATATAATTCCGGGTAAAAAAATCTTGTGTTCATTGAGATTGACAGAATAACAAATGAGGAAGATCTCAGCTTATATGTTACCATCACTTGGTATCAGAACAATTACGGCACATCATTTTGATCATTTCAAGAAAATGTGATTAATATGTGTAGCCTATTGGAAAATAAAGGCCATAAGCCTGTAATATGTACTTTGATTCAGAATAATTACATGTAAGATATAAGCTACACTGAACTAAAAAAAATTAAAAATTTTCTTTTATAGGGACCTGAAACAAGATTCCCATGTGAATATGATGATGAGACAGCAACCATTGTAGAATTTCTGAACCAATGGATTACCTTTTGTCAAAACAACCTCTCAACACTGACTTAAGTGCCTCCCATTTAAAATGTATCAGGCTTTCTATTTATTTAAATATTTAAAAATTATATTTATTTTTTGATGTACGGTTTGCTATCTTTTGTAACTATTATTATTTGTCTTTAGATGATAAATATGGATCTTTTAAGATTCTTTTTGTAAGCCCTAGGGGCTCTAAAAATGTACGTAAATTATTTATCCCAAAGTATTTATTTTTATATTGAATTGTTAAATATAATGTATATGTAGATCAATTAATAAAATTATTTAACAAAGTTGATGAACAACAAGCCCAGATATCTGTTATTCTGAGAATAGTGCAGAACCATCACTGAAATATTTCCAAATTACTCATATAAGCCCACAAGATGGTGAAGATGCTTACAAAAGTCACTCTTTTCCTGGAGAGGTATGTGAAGTAGGGAAATGGGCTTCTCATAGGTCTTGCTTTCTCCTTCCACGAGCTGATCAGTTCCTTAGTTCTAGTCTGAGAAAACCTCATCAAATTATACTATTTTCCTTCTCTAGGTCAAGCTTTAAATTTAAACAAGATGCCAGACACAAACATTCTTGCAACTCCTCACATCAACTGGTGTGCCTCTCTATCCATTCGCCAACACCTTACAGCTTGCTATCTGCCCTCGGGAGGCTCGCCTCGGGGGCCTCCATCAAAGGCCCCCTCTGCTCGGGCTTCCCAGTGGGTCCTGCCACAAGGGAGCCCTGACTACACAGCCTCTAACGGCTGCGCCTTTCAACCAAGGCGGCTCCCAAGAGACTCTTCCTTTTGGGTTCTGCTACCTTCTCCTTCCACTGCTCCCTTCAAGTCAGGGATGATAACACTTCTGTTAGCAGCCCCAGGGTACTTATAATTCATCTCTTTATTAGGTCTTCCGTGACTTATTCTGAGTATGCCATCTGTTTCCTGATTCAGACACAGTCATTGTGCCAGAAATAGCACCAAGGAATAGACTTTCAAATAGGATCCTGGGACTGGGTTGTTCATATGTTCAAGGAGCACAGACAATAGGATATGAAACATCTATGGGATGTAGTAGCATCCTGATTAAATTATCGTCAGTGGTAGCACAGAATGAAATGCAGATGGAGGGCAGCTTGTTGTGAGATTAAAGGCCAGGATATTTAATTGCTACAGCAACAATGATAAAAATTGTGATTATCACCTAGACTCTTCTGATGGTCCCAGACAGAGAGCAAAGGAAAAAAATAAAGTTATGAATATACAATTAAAAACGTGCATGGAAGTCCATCCTCACTGGCAGTTTTGAAACAGTCCATCTCTGTCTGTAGTCAGAGGGCACGCATGGCAGAGACAAAGCCCAGAGCCTGAGGTAAGGTCTACAAAGATGTAGTGCCAATGAAACGTTTAAGCCTCCAGGTCTCTTACACTAAGGATGGGGAAGGAGTGGGACCGAGACGTGAAATGTGGACAGAGGCTGAGAACATCCACCGGTTCTGTTGCCAGAGGCAGCCCCTTTTCTCTAGCAGCGTCCCTCCTGAGGAAAAACTACTCCTCTACTTAAAAACTTTCCAATGACTCAAGCTGAGGGCAATTTTCCTCAGAACTCACTTATACCACCTTTCATTACCGTTTCCCCAAAAATAAGACCTAGCCGGGCAATCAGCTCTAATGTGTCTTTTGGAGCAAAAATTAATATGAGGTCCGGTCTTATTTTACTATAATATAAGACCGGGTCTTATCTAACATAAGACCCGGTCTTATATTAATTTTTGCTCCAAAAGACGCATTAGAGCTAGGTCTAATTTTCAGGAAAACATGGTACCTCCAAGCCTAAAATGGGAGTTAAGACCTCAACATCACTGGGGCAGTGATATATGAAGTGTTGAGACCAAGGGGGGCGAAAAATAAGTCACGTTTGGGTTGATTTAATCGAGATGATTGCAACTCCCTGGAATTCAGAATTTAATGTGAACTTGCAAATGGCATTAATAGTTGGTTGAGTAAATGCGTGGATTCCACGTGGCCGCTTTTTAAGCATGTTGAAGCACCAGAGCTTCCCCACAGAAGAAGGAGTCCAAAGGACCAGGGGAAGGGAAGTGCTGGGATGTGTGCATCATGCGTGGTCTTCTCACCTAGTGCAGGAAGACACTAAGAAAAGCACAGGTCAGGGTTATGCTGGCATCCCCCAGAGTTCTGGGTTTCCTTCATTAGACAGAAATGAGATGGCGCTCCTTTGGTCCTACTAAAACTATAAACTAAACAAAAGCAAATATATTTGACGCCTATTACAACACAAGAAGTGACATAGTAGTAAGTTATATTTTAAGTCAACTTAATTTATAAGATGCATCAGGATCAAAAGACTTCTAAAGAGGAAATTTTCACGCTTCCTGTTTTCTTAACAATATTCTTTCTCCTTTCTCACATCAAAGAACAATTCCCTTTATCTAGGAACTATCAATTTCAGCTCATTTTCAAAGAAAATAAACTTGCATTTGAAAGTCACAGTGAACCTTCATTAACTAAAGTTACGAAGCTCGACAACATTCACATCCAGTCACTACCAACATTTTCCAAGAATTTGTACATATTTCATGTACACATTATACTTAATGCTTACTTCGTGTGCAAAATGAAATATAATGATCTAAAATTACCTCCCAATCTTGTGGTTACTGACTGTGCTTTCTGATCCCCTCACCTTCCCCCTTAACCCCGCCACCCGCCCATCTAGCAACCCTCAGTTTTTCCTCTGTGCCTCTGAGACTGTTTCTGATTAGTTCATTCATTTACTGTTTTCTTCAGACTCCACATATAAGTGAGATCATATGGTATTTGTCTTTCTCCGTCTGACTTACTTCACTTAACATAATGTTCTCTAGGTCCATCCATGTTGTTGCAAATGAAAAGATTTCATTCTTCTTTATGGCTGCGTAATACTCCATTGTATAAATGTACCTGTGAAGCTGAAACTGAACAATAATGAATGTCAACTACAATTTTATATACATATATATGTATACATATATGTGTGTGTGTGTGTGTGTATACATATACACACACACATACATGTATATAGTTACAAGAAGTGGAGTACAGCATTAGGAATAGAGACAGTGGAAATGCAATGGCTGTGTGCGATGTCAGAGGGATAGTGGATGGGGGAGGGGGGCTGTCACTGTGTGAGGGATATAAATGATAATCGTCTAAGTATTATATTGTTTTGTGCACCTGAAACTAATAAAAAAAAGTTAAAATAAAATAAAATAACCTCCCAACTAAAAACTCCTAAGTTTCTGTAACGGATATAATTAAAGGTCTATCGTACCCCATATAGGCACTACCTTAATACATGATGCACACTTTTTTTTTTTACTGAAAAGTTTAGAATACTGCTTTCTAACCTTTTTTATACTATGGCACACATAAAAAAATGGCATCACTGAACATGGGGGTAAAAATAGACCGCCTCATCTTAGTTTCTCCATCACTTAGTCCACAAACTGGCACAAAATAAACACCTAAAAATTATTGCTAAACGGATAAATAAATGGAAAAGTAGCCATTTCTGTTCCAAAAAAAAATAGACCGCCTCAGCCCAGAGTTAACTGTCCAGGGCTCCAGCTGTCCCTAATCCACATAATCCCATCAAAAGCTGAGGGGACTGAACACTAAATCCTCATTCATAAGCCATCCTTTATGCCAATATTTTAATATTGTATTATTTCTAATAACTGAATTAGACTGAGAATGAGGGAAGCATGATAAAATATAGGCTGGGGTTAAATCTCTAAGAATTCACATTTTGAAAATACCCTGAACACAATCTCCTGTTCTCCTATTTGCCCCTTTCTCAACGCAACTGCTTCCACTCGATTATTTTCGTACCGTGTTTCCCTGAAAATAAGACCTAGCCAAACAATCAGCTCTAATGCATCTTTTAGAGCAAAATTATTAATATAAGACCTGATATTATGTTGTTATATTATACTTATATAATACTTATTATACTTATTATGTTATACTTATATAAGACCAGGTCTTATATTAATTTTCCCTCCAAAAGACGCATTAGAGCTGATTGCCTTAGGTCTTATTTTCGAGGAAACAGTGTAGTTGATTTCCCCCGTTTTGGCTTTAGCCATTGCAGTAATGCGTTCACATCACCTAAGACTCCCTAAGCAGAGCTGACCCAGTAGCAGTTGGGCCAATTCTCTAAACATCCAGGATCCCCCAAACAAGTCACACACATCACATTAGGTGGTTCCGCTATGAAGTCATGCACGTGGATGAAATCGCCCCACTCTTACAACAAACAAACGTAACCACAGCCATATTGTTCTCACCATCAAGACACTAGAAAGAACACGGTTCACTCTTTGCCCCCATATCCTCATCTCTCATTCACCTTAACCATGGCCAATTTTACTTCTGCCATCACCAGCTTTTTATTATTGTGTATGGTGGTGTTTTTCAAAGTGCGGACGAAGTCCTACCTGCCTCAAATCATCTGTAGTAACTTGCTAAAATGCAGATTTGGGGCCTTTCCCAGATCTGCCTAATCAGAGTATCTGGGACTGGTGCCTCTCCTGAGCAGCAGGTTGGGGAACCAGTTCCTGTCACTGAAGGGCTCCTGGGCGCCAAATACAGTGGTATCTCTGGGGCCTCCTTCTCTTTGGCCTCTGTGCAGCGCTTGAGAACGCTCATCCTATGCTTTTTGGAATTCCACTTTCTGCTACCCTCACTCTTCAGCTACCTGCCAAACACCTCCATGCTTCCTCTTATTTTTCCAGATTCAAAATTTTAAATGTTCCTTGATGTTCTAGTCCTAATGTTCTTCTTTTTATGCTCTGAGATGAGGCAAACACCTTTTCTCACAATTTGAATAATTAACTCTCTGCAAGTGAGTCCTGATTTTTTATCTTTACTCCAAAACTTCCAAGGTTTCTATCACTGTATTTCCAACTGCTGAATATCTCCACTTGACAATCTTGTTACCACCTTAAATATTTATGTCAAAACTTCAAATCTTTGCCGCCAAATCAGATTCCATGCTTCACTTCTCTGCGTCCGTTCACAGCACCTTCAGTTACCCGACTCTCACCGTGGGGTCATCTCTGCCTGTCCATCCCCTTGGTCTCAAATATTCTGCTTGCAGCTCTTATCTCCCCACTAGTGCATGAATTTATCTTCTTAATAATTGGTCACAACCCTGGTATGGGTCACTATTTCCTCTTACTCAGGCTGTATCGTAACCTCCTAACTTTCAAGTCTCTTCTCTAAACAGCCTAAAAAAAAAAAAAAAACCAAAAAACAACCCACCAACTGCTGCTAAAAACCACTTATAATAGCAACCAAAATGTTTATCCATACTTGCATTTCTGTGTGCATGGTTACATTAAAATAATGAAAGGATAAAAACCTAAATGATAATTTTCTATACGTATAGGTACTACATATATATTTGTATGTGTGTGTGTGTGTGTGTGTGTGTGCGTGCGTGTGTGTAAAAAAGAGAAAGAGTGCACATACACACACATTCTTGGGATAAAACAGAGATAAAAGATTTCCCTGCATATACCATGTATTATAGCTTTGTTGTATTTTTACATAATTTAAAATCTCAATTTCTAAATATCAAGAGCCAAATTAAGTAATCTTAACTTTGTGTTGAATTGGAGGTCTAACTCACAGAAAAAAAGTTATTTTAAGTTACTTTAAAACGCATTAATTTGATTGTACCTATGTGGTAGGATATGTCCTAAGGATGAAAACAATTTGTTTTCAGTAATCATATCACTGATAGTGAGGGCACCGTTATTCTGAGACCACTATTGTGGAAAAAAGTAAATAAGAAATTATGTTGATATCAACAGGAGAGCAGGATTTTGGTGTGAGAGAAAGGAGATACAAATGTAAGACTCAAGAGGTTAACTAAAAACCCTGTGGACCTGAATTTGAAATGAAAGTATCAATATAAACTAAATATATTATTTCATCTTAAGTTAATATACACATTTCCAAGCTCTCTTCTCTGAAAAGACCTATGGAAAAATAACCAATCCAGCATTAACAGGTATCCTTAGCATCGAGACTATGGTTTCTAAATACAACTTTCCATGAAAAGGAACTGAAGCTCTTTAGGTAAAGGGCCAATTCCAAGTGCAGGGCAACAAATGCACAAGACGAGGCGGAAACGTTCTGTGGTAAGAAATGAAGGTAACGAAGACACAGGCACCAACACGACAAGGTCCCCACATGAGACGAGGACACCACTCACTATGATTCCCATCGTGCTGGGAAGTTGTAGTCAGTAGAAAAAAATAAAAAGAAATTAGAAGAGTGGGACAGAAGAACTAAGCCTCCCATTATTCACATATGACATGACTGTATGAAGAAAACCCAAAAAGCTCTACAGATAAACTATTAGAATTAATTTAGCAAGGTCACTAGATATAACGCCAACATAAAAAAATCAGTTGTATGTCTACATACCAGTAACAAGCAGAAAACAGACAAAATGATATCATTTAAAATAACATCAGAAACATCAACTAGAAGAAAAATACTGAGATGCTTAGCAGACTCCTATTGACACAAAAAAGAGAACCTGAATATGAATTATAATGACTAAAACAAGTACGTTGAAATTTTAGTAATATTTTTAAAAATCTCATTGATCAGTGACAGCACAGGAATGGTGGCAGTGAGGCGGACATTTTGAGTTCTCCTCCGGATCTTATGACAAACGGGACATCTATAACCCATCAAAGGACTCTGCTCATCACGCAGAACAGCTAAGAGACTCGTGCAAGGATTACTTGAAGTTTGGCAAATTGGGTGAGCAGGGGAAGAGGGAAGGGAACGGAGCGGAGACGCAGCCTCATTCGCGGCTGTGGAGACACGGCTGGCATCCACAGCTACAGAGACGCAGGGGATCCCAGGACAGAACAGAGAACACAAAAGCCAGGAGGTGGGCTCTTTCCCTGTGTCCTGCAGCTGATCTCTCCCGAGGGGGCAGTATATCCAGCATTTGAGGCAGTAACCTCAGCTGGGCCCTAGGTCGGACAAAGGACACAAACTCCATACCTGGGACCCTCCCCCCGCTCTTCCAATCCTACCCCTACCCTTCCAGAGACTTAAAATGGCCCCTGAACTGAGGAGTAGTGTCAGATTACAGAGGAACCTTAGTGCTCAGGCTCTGGGAAGACCGGCATGCAGCTCTGACCCAGGGAAGAGGCTGGGAACAGTGTGATTTTTGCTGGGCTGGGAGAGAAGACTCCTCCACCCCCAGCCCCCACCCTTTCTGGCCTGCCTAGGGCGGGGCAATTACAACTGCAGAGGCACTCCCAGGGATCAGCAGTAAATGGCAGACGCAGCTCCCGGCTTTCAGCAGCTCAGAAATCTCCCGCCCGCCAGACACACACACACACACACACACACACACACACACACACGGAAGAAGTGCCCTAAGACTCAGGAGAACTGGGCACAGGGCTGGTGGTGCTACTCTCAGTGTGCATATGTGCAGGCAAGGGCAGAAACTGCACTTTGTAGAAACTACCATCCAGACCCCTCAGCCCCACTCATCTAAATCTGCAGTCCCAACGTCACTCTGGGCACCAGGTGACTGGCTCTGCCTGCATAATACACAGGGGACTCCTTGGTACAGTAGAGGGCAACCTGGAGATTATTTGGTGGGCTTAACCCAAGACTGACGCTGCTTTTTGTTTTGTTTTGTTTTGTTTTTGTCTTTATATCTTTGATATATTTGCCTGTGTTGAGTGGGGGTTGTCGGTTGTTTTTACATGTGAATGCATTTGGTTTTTTCTTTGTTGTTGTTGTTGTGCTTGGTGATTTGCTTTGTTCTGAAATTGCCCTACACCAGGGCCCAGCTTAAGAGGCACAAGATTCAACACACCCAGAAGCCAACTATAGACCAAACCAGAGAACTAGCGGGTGTGACCTACAAGTGACATACCCAGAGGGAATTCTCTACAGGCACAAGAGCCCATAGAGGCCAAACCTCATTTAAGTGGGCAACCCTTATGCAGCAGAACACCCTGCGTGGGCAGAGCCAAGTCTCACAACTAGTCAGCCTAAGAGTTAACCCCACCTACTCACAAGTGAAAAGCAATTAAAGATCAACTTTAACAGGACAATATACACAACATAAGAGTCACCTTTGGAGCACACGCAGAGGAAAAGAAGGAAGTGGTGCAAGTCAAATATAAAAGACACATACTACATAACATAACCCAGCAAGAACTAAGAAACCTAGGGGATCTACCTAATACATGGAAGCAAACACAGAGAATCAGCCAGAATGGGGAAACAAAGAAACACGTCCCAAATAAAAGAACAGAAGAAACCTCTAGAAATGGAACCAAATGAAACAGAGGTAACCAACCTATCAGAGACAGAGTTCAGAACACTGATGATAAGAATGTTTAAGGAGCTTAGAGACGACATAAAGAAGGATACAGAAATCATAATGAACAACCAGTTAGAAATAAAGAACACAATTACTGAAATAAAGAACTCACTTGAAGGAATTACCAGCAGGTTAGATGAAGCAGAGGATCGAATCAGCGACTTAGAAGACAAGGTAGCAGAGATCACCCAAACAGAACAACAGAAAGAAAAAAGAATAGAAAACAATGAGGATGGCCTAAGAGACCTCTGGGATAACATCAAGCGCAACAACATGCGCATCATAGGAATACCAGAAGGTGAAGAGAGGAAGCAAGGGATTGAGAACATATTTGAAGTAATAATGTCCAAAAACCTCCCTAAGCTAGTGAAGGAAACCGACATGCAAGCACAGGAAGTGCAAAGAGTTCCAACCACGATAAACCCAAACAGGTCCACACCAAGACATATAGTTAAAGTAGCAAAGGTTAAAGACAAAGAGCGAATCCTAAAAACAGCAAGAGAAAGACAGAGGGTTACATACAAGGGAACTCCTATAAGACTATCAAATGACTTTTTTAAGCATTGCAGGCCAGGAGGGAGTGGCAGGAGATACTCAAAGTGATGGAAAACAAAGGCCTACAACCTACATTGCTTATCCAGCAAGGCTATCATCTAAAATTGAAGGAGAGATAAAGAGTTTCCTAGAAAAGAATAAGCTAAAGGAATTTATTACCAACAAGCCAGCATTGCAGGAAATATTAAAAAGACTTCTGTAAACAGAAGAAAGATGAAAACAATCTAACTACAAATTTAAAAAACGGCAATAACTATGTACCTATCAATAATCACTTTAAATGTAAATGGATTAAATGCTCCAATCAAGAGACACAGGGTGGCTGAGTGGATAAGAAAGCAAGATCCTTGTATATGCTGCATACAAGAGACTCACCTCAGATCAAAAGACACACACAGGCTGAAAGTGAAGGGTTGGAGTAAGATATTTCATGCAAATGGAAATGAGAAAATAGACTTATATCTGACAAAATAGACTTTAAAATGAAGAACATATTAAAAGACAAAGGTGGGCACTATATAATAATAAAGGGATCGATCTGACAAGAAGACATAACCCTAGTAAACATCCATGCACCCAACAGAGGAGCACCTAAATATATAAACCAAACATTGACTGACATAAAGACAGAGATCAACAGTAACACTATCATAGTAGGGGACTTCAACACACCTCTGACAACAAGGGACAGGTCTTCCAGACAGAAAATCAATATGGAAACAACGGCCTTAAATGACACATTGGACCACTTGGATTTAATCGGTATTTTCAGAGCATTTCACCCCAAAGCTGCAGAATACACGTTCTCAAGCGCACATGGAGCATTTTCCAAGATAGACCACATGTTAGGCCACAAAACAAGTCTTGATAAATTTAAGAAAACTGAAATCATACCAATTGTCTTCTCTGACCACAGTACTATGAAATTAGAAATGAACTACTGGAAAAAAACTGGAAGACACATCAACTCATGGAGGCTGAATAACATGTTACTAAATAATGAATGGGTCAACCATGAGATCAAGGAAGAAATCAAAAGATATCTCGAGACAAACGAAAATCAAAACACGACGACCCAAAATCTATGGGATGCAGTGAAAGCAGTCCTAAGAGGGAAATTCACAGCATTGCAGGCCTACCTAAAGAAACAAGAAAAATCACTAATCAACAGTTTATCTTCACACGTAAGGGATCTGGAAAAAGAACAGCAAAATAAGCCCAAAGGAAGTACAAGGAAGGAGATACTAAAGATCAGAGCGGAAATAAATGAAATAGAAACCAGAAAAACAATACAAAAGATCAATGAATCCAAGAGTTGGTTTTTAGAGAAGATAAACAAAATCAACAAACCTTTAGCCAGACTCATTAAAAAAAAGAGAGAGAGAACCCAAATCAATAAAATCAGAAATGAAAGAGGAAAAGTGACAACCGATACCACAGAAATACAAAAAATTTTAAGAAATTACTATGAGCAACTATATGCCTAAAAATTTGACAATCTGGAAGAAATGGACAATTTTCTAGAAGCATACAACCTTCCAAGGCTAACTCAAGAAGAAACAGAAAACCTGAATAGACTGATTACCACCAGGGAAATTGAATCAGTAATCAACAATCTCCCAACAAACAAAAGCCCTGGACCAGATGACTTTACAGGTGAATATTACAAAACATTCAAAAAAGAATTATCACCTATTCTCCTCAAGCTCTTCCAAAAAATCCAGAAGGAGGGAAGGCTCCCAAACACTTTTTACAAGGCAACAATTACCCTGATCCCAAAATCAGACAAAGACACCACAAAAAAAGAAAACTACAGGCTGATATCTCTAATGAACATAGATGCAAAAATCCTCAACAAAATATTAGCAAACAGAATTCAGCCATACATTAAAAAGATCACACACCATGATCAAGTGGGATTCATCCATGGTATGCAAGGGTGGTTCAACATCTGCAAATCAATTAATGTGATACACCACATTAACAAAATGAAAAATAAAAATCACATGATCATATCAATATATGCAGAAAAAGCATTTGACAAAATCCAGCAGCCATTTATGATAAACACCCTTAAGAAAGTGGGAATAGAGGAATCATACCTCAATATAATAAAGGCCATGTATGATAAACCCACAGCTAACATCATACTCAATGGGAAAAAGCTAAAAGCATTCTCCTTAAGATCAGGAACAAGGCAAGGTTGCCCACCTTCTCCACTTCTATTCAACATAGTGCTGGAAGTTCTAGCCACAGCAATCAGACAAGAAAAAGAAATAAAGGCACCCAAATTGGTAAGGAGGAAGTAAAATTGTCATTACATGCAGATGACATGATACTATATATAGAGAACCCTAAAGACTCCACCAAGAAACTATTAGAGCTGATAGATGAATTTAGTAAAGTAGCAGGATACTAAATTAATATTCAGAAATCAGTTGCAATTGTATATACCAATAATAAAACATCAGAAGGAGAAATTAAAAAAACAATCCCATTTACAATTGCGTCAAAGACTATAAAATACCTGGGATTAAATTTAACCAAAGAAGTAAAAGATCTGTACTCAGAAAATTATAAGACACTGAAGAAAGAAATGAAAGAAGATACAAATAGATGGAAACACATACGATGTTCATGGATAGGAAAAATTAATATCGTTAAAATGTCCATACTGCCTAAGGCAATACACATATTCAACGCAATTCCTATCAAACTACCAACAACGTTTTTCACAGAAATAGAACATATAATCCTAACATTTATATGGAACCATAAAAGACCCTGGATAGCCTCAGCAATCTTGAGAAATAAGAACAAAGTGGGAGGTATAACAATACCTGACATCAAATTATACTACAAGTCTATAGTAATCAAAACAGCATGGTACTGGCATAAAAACAGACACATAGATCAGTGGAATAGAATAGAGAGCCCAGAAATAAATCCATGCCTATATGGTCATTTAATCTTCGACAATGGAAGCAAGAATATACGGTGGGGTAAAGACAGTCTATTCAATAAATGGTGCTGGGAAACCTGGACAGACACATGCAAAAAAATGAAGCTGGACCACCTCCTTACACCATACACAAAAATAAATTCAAAATGGCTTAAAGACTTAAATGTAAGATCTGAAACCATAAAATTCCTAGAAGAAAATATAGAAAGAAATTTTACAGACATTACCCAGAGTAAGATTTTTACTGATATATTCCCTCATGCAAGGGAAGTAAGAGAAAAAATAAACATGGGATTTCATCAAACTAAAAAGTTTTCACAGCAAAGGAAAACATCAATAAAACAAAAAGGGATCCTACTGAATGGGAAAAGATATTTGCAAATGATATATCTGATAAGGGGTTAATATCACAAATTTATGAAAACTCACTCAACTGCAAAAAAACAAACAACCCAATTAAAAAATGGGCAGAGGACATGAAGAGACATTCTTCTAAAAAGGACATACAGATGGCAAACAGACATATGAAGAAATGCTCAACCTCACTAACCATCAGAGAAATGCAAATAAAAACCACAATGAGATACCACCTCACCCCAGTCAAAATGGCTATCATCAATAAATCAACAAACAACAAGTGCTGGCGAGAATGTGGAGAAAAGGGAACCCTTGTGCTCTGTTGGTGGATTGCAGGTTGGTGCAGCCACTATGGAAAACAGTATAGAGGTATCTCAAAAATCTGAAAATGGAACTACCTTATGATCCAGCAATTCCACTCCTAGGTATCTACCCGGAGAAATCCAAAACTCTAATTCAAAAAAATTTATGCACTCTTATGTTTATTGCAGCACTATACACAATAGCCAAGACATGGAAACAACTGAAATGCCCATCAGTAGACGACTGGATTAAGAAACTGTGGTTCATTTATACAATGGAGTATTACGCAGCCATAAAGAAGAAAGAAATCTTACCATTTGCAAGAACATGGATGGACCTAGAGAACATAGTTAAGTGAAATAAGTCAGACAGAGAAATACCATATGATCTCACTTATATCTAAAGAAAAGAATAAGTGAATGAACTAATCAGAAACAGTTTCGGAGACACAGAGGAAAAACTGAGGGTTGCTAGATGGGAGGGGGGTGGGGATAAGGGGGAAGGTGAGGGGATTAGAAAGCACAGTCAGTAACCACAAGATTGTCACGGGTTACGAAAATTAATCTGGGGAATGTAATCAATAATGTTGCAAAGATTTTGTAGGGTATCCGATGGACACTTGTCTCATTAGGGAGACCACCTCAGGGAAGATGTAGATGCCTGACCACTGCACTGTACACCTGAAGCTGAAGCTGAACAATAATGAATGTCAAGTACAAGTTCATATACATAGTTACAAGAAGCAGAGTACGGCATTAGGAATAGAGACAGTGGAAATGTATTGGCTGTGTTCGATGTCAGAGGGACAGCGGATGGGGGGAGGGGGGTTGACACAGTGTGAGAGATATAAATGATTAAACATCTATTACTTTGTTTTCTGCACTTAAAATAAAATTTAAAAAAGGAAAAGAAATATAAATTAAAAAAAAATCTCATTAGTCAACTTGAAAAGATGACAGGGAACCAACTACTTATTTCAAAAACATAAAGAAAGAAACAATCCAGACTTTTCTGTTACCAACTATATCACAGGTATCAAATAATATGTAAGTGGACATTCTTTTAATGGAAACATTTCAGATGAGAAAATCTGAGTATGACCTGCAACCCCTAATCAAACCATGGATTTAGGGGATGATTATCAATGACTACTAACATTACAAAAAGACAGACAACCTAGCCATTGTGTCTTCTGATGAAAGTAGACATATTGCCTATGATGTATTCTTGCTAAAAAAATAAAACAAAAATAACGAACCTGAATCTGACAGCCTTTAGATTTTTAGATTTAATTGTTTGTTTCAGGAAACACAGAGAACAGAGGAACATGTTACATGACATCATGGAGCTGCAAGCAACAAAAACGAGTTTGTGGGACACGGCAAACAAGGGACCCAGTTTTTTTCAATAAAAGAACAAAACAGAGATGAAATCTATAGATTAGGAGATAATTAACATATAAATTCCAATATATGATATCGTTTTGATCTTGGGTCCAACAATCTATATAACATTTATGAGATAAGGGGAGAACTATTAGTTTTCAAGTTGCGCTAACTAAATTATGGTTATGTGTGTTCATGTGTGTGTATATGAGTCCTCATATTTTACAGATACATATCAATGTATTTTCAGATGAAGTAACATCTGATATTTGCTCTAACATAACCCAGTTTGGGGAGATACATGTCAACAAGATTGCTATGTTTTCATAATTATTGAAGCTCAGTGATGGGTACATGGGGATTCATCTATATTTTCTGTTTTTGTAATGTTTGCAAATTTCCCTAGTAAGTAAATAAAGAAGTTGTGGAATGGTGTTTCAATGTCAGTCAGTCATCTCCCTACACAAAATCCTTCCAGAGCTCCCCTGTGCTCCCGAACTGAGAACATCTGCTAGACTCAACACTCAGCATTTCCATCAAGAGCTCCAGAGCCTCAAACACTGTGACGTGTGCCCTCTAATCTGTTTTATCACTTCCAGTTGGAATGGAGTCTCTCTCCCATTGTTGCGTTCTAAATTTCACACGGCCTTCAGTGCTTGCCTCATGTAACAGAACCTTAGAGCTGAAAGAGGGCTTAGATGCAATTAGTTTAGTGGTTTTTGAACAATTTTACAAGTTTAGAAGTCTAAATTTGGAAGTTTACTTTGCTTCAAGAAAAGTATCTTGTACAACCCAATACATAATACAAAAAAGAAAATAAGCATTGCTGCTTTTGACAAAGGGTAGCCTGGAGCCCTTTCTATCAGGTTCCATCCCTGAAAAAGAATGACAACCACCAGTATCAATTTCATCCTTGCAAAGATAAAAAACTGAGTTGAGAGAGATTAAATAACTTATAACGGTCATCAAGGTCAATACTGGGTTCCACGGCCATCTCTTGCCCCATCTATAAATGCCATACTCCTTTATCCTTCACTTATTCTCTCGATAGCCCTCTCTAGATATCTTCTCTCTCTAAACCAAAACACTACACATAATTGACATAACATAGAGAAACACTCAGTGACTACATATTGAATAAACACATGGTACTTACTAGATTCTGTCTGTAAAACAGTTGGTATATTTGTTTTATCTTATCCTTAAAACTGTAAATTTCTTGAGAATATAAATAGTCTTTTACTGATTCTCATGCAAGTGTCTAATGCAGGGCCTTTACCAGTTAGGCAAAACTTTCAGAGGCAAATATTAGGCAGTTGGTGCTCTCCCTAGTATTAAGCGTTAGTCCAAAGCAAAGCACCCACAAATGTAAAGAGCCAAGAGCGGGTGAAAAATCTTGTATTTTCAAAGGCAAATACACTATCAAAAAAATAATAGAAATATAGGCTGGAAAAATCAGCTGTGGAAGGAAACAATACAGGAAAGAAACTACTAAATTTTAACAAAGAAATACCAGTTTGGAGAAATAAGCAATAAATACTTAGTTGATGAAAATAGAACTTAATAATAGAATATTTATGCTAATTCCTATGAAAGTGCTCATATTGGACCCTTTTAACCTACCAAAAAAAAAAAAAAGGCAATTTCACCTGGTTCAACTTGGTATTAGTAAGTGTAGAGTCTAGTCCACTCAAAGACACACATGTCTTTCTAGGATGACCTTGATATTCAACTAAACGCTGCCATACTTTGAGAATAGACAAACAAAAACCCTATCTCAACCTCATCAGAGATTACAATGGTTCATGTGGGGTAGCATGTAACTAATAAAGTTAACAAAGAGCCAAGTTAAGAGGGACAAAGTCTGAGAAGCAATAATGTCTAATTCACTGTGACTGGAGCTAAGAAACAGTGACTGGTTGAAGATGCTCAAGTATGGAACAAACTCACAATTTCACTAAAGATGTACATCCCTTTTTAATCATGGGATAAACAAATACACAGCTAAACAATCCTTTATAATCCAAATTATAAAGAATTAAATCACATTTGGCTGGATCTTAAAGGACTTGAAAATGGGCAACCTTAAAGCATTTATGATATTCATCAATTAAACAGAATAACTCACTTATCAAATCGTTCCCTAACATGGTTAACACTTTTCTGCCTTTGCATGTGCATTCAGGAACTTCTCTGGCAAGAGAAATTATATGTTTAGTCACTGCTTTTTACTATCACGTAGCATGGTGATTGAAAATATTAGGCACTCAAATGTCTGTTGAATTAATCAAATGATTAAGAATTATTATTTGTATTCTTGGATTTTAATTTTTAACAAAAATAAACGGGTGAGATAGTAGGACACAAAGTTGAATATCTTTGCTAGATGGATAGCTTTAAAATAAAATCTTAAAAGAATGAATTTTCTTTTAAACTCCAAAAGGGTAGTGGCTTTATAATGTCTGTAAAAATAAATACAAAATGGCTACATAATGAATAAGGTAATTATTTTTCCAAAAATTAAAATTTCAAAACCCTAATGTTTCAATGAAATTTGACATGGATATTTCCAAATTTTCAGCAATCTCTGGACACTGCTGTTGCAAGATTCTGATTTTGAAAGCTGAAAACCACCAATATTAAAAAAAAATTTACTAGTCAAAACACACCAAAAAATAAAAGATTTTTAATGTGACAATAGATTGCCTAACTCACATACTAAATTGCTCTATACAGGGAGATTTCACAATCCAGGAGCCATAGCCATGTTGCTTTAAGTAGGATTTCAACAAAGTTTTAGCTTCTTGATAGGATCCAGACATACACTATAGAAAGAAAAAAAAAATTGAATTATAGAATATAGGCAGAATTTGGCTTATGAAAAGTATGTAGCCCTAATCTTATTTCTTTAGCTTGACATCTTAAAAATTAATGGAAATATTTTTGAATTCCTATTTTTTTTCTCAACACTATTTTTGAAACTAAATTTTCTTTCCCAACACTCCTAAAAGAATTTCTTCTTTTTTAACATTTTTAATTAAAAGAACAATCATACTCATTATAGAAAACTTGAAAAATAGAGGAAACATAGAGAAGGAAATGAAAAATCACCTGTAATCCCCAAACTACAGACAACCACTATTCATATTTTGGTTTATTTCATTTTTTTATAAATGAACACATAGATGAACTAAAAATAAAGCTTTATTGAGGTATAATTTACATACCATAAATTCCCCACTGTAAGTATACAGTATTTGATTTTTTTTTCAGTAAATTATACAGATATGCTACCCAAGTCCAGTTCTAAAACAATTCCATCACCTGCAAAGAGTTCCATTTTCAGTCAGTCTGTATACCTGGCCCCAGCCCCAGGCAACCACAAAGCTACTTACTTTCTCTAGAGTTTTGGTTTTTCTAGAAATTTCACAAAAAATGATGAACACAGTCCGTAGTCTACTGCGTCAGG
Source organism: Rhinolophus ferrumequinum (assembly GCF_004115265.2). NCBI lineage: Eukaryota > Metazoa > Chordata > Mammalia > Chiroptera > Rhinolophidae > Rhinolophus > Rhinolophus ferrumequinum. The sequence continues at coordinate 5,099,505 of NC_046301.1, read as the reverse complement.
CTTCTTTCAGCAAGCATGTTTTCAGATTCCTTCATGCTGTTTCATGTATCAGTAGTTTGATCCTTTTTATTGCTGACTAGTGCTCCACTGCATGGATACATCATAGTTAATGCATCCACCAGCTGGTGAACATCTGAACTGTTTCCAGTTTTTCGCTACCATGAATAACGTTGCTGGAAACATTTATGAATGCCTCTTGAGGGAATATAAGTTTATGCTTCTCCTCCCGTGAAAGTGCTGGGTCACATGGTAAGGATATGTTTACCACTGTAAGTAAATGCCCAACTGTTTTCCAGAGTGATGGCACCATTTGTCACTCCTGTCAACAGTGTAACAGCTTTCCAGTTCCTCCGCCACGACACATGGATAGTCACTCTTCTGGATTTTAATGCGTGTGTGGCAGTATCTCACTGTGGTTTGATTTTGCATTTCCCTAACAACTAATGAGGCTGAGCACCATTTATATGTGTGTTTGCCATTTGTATATCGTCTTTGCCCCCTTTAAAAACTGGCTTGTTTGCACTCTTGAGTTTTAAGAATTCATAGTATGTTCTAGATCCAAGACCTTTGCCAGATGTATGATTTGTGAGTATTTTTTTTTCCAGTCTGTGGCTTGTGTTTTCATTTTCTTAATGAAGACTTTTGAAATCAAGTTTTAAATTCTGGAGTCTAAATGGCCAATTTTTTCTTTTATGGATTGTGCTTTTGGTGTCATATCTAAGAAAATTTTCCCTAACCTAAGAATACAAATATTTTCTCATGTTTTCTTTGGAAGTTTAATAGTTTAGCTCTTTTAGATCTACGATCCATTTTTTTTTTGCATGACTGATACATCAAATTAATTTTTTGTTTTGCCCACAGATATCCAACTGTTCCAGTGCCATTTGTTGAAAAGACTATTCTTTCTCCCATTAAATTACCTTGGCACCTTTGTATACAATCAATTGACTATAACCGTGTGGGTTTATTACTCTTCCATTGATCTATATGTCTATCATTACATCAATACACTGACTCGATAACTGTGCCTTTATGACAGATTTGTAACTGGGTAGGGTGAGTCTACCAATTTTACTCTTTCTAAAAATGTTTTAGTTCTTCTATGTCTTTTGGATTTACATACCAATTTTAGAATCAGCTTGCCAATTTCTATACAAAAGTTTCCTGCGATTTTGATGGAGTTTGCATTGAATCCACACATTAATTTGGACAGAACTGACATTCTAACAATACTAAGCTTTCCAATCCCCGAAAAGGTACATCTCTCTATTTATTTAGGTCTTCTTTAATTTGTCTCAGCAATGTTTCATTATTTTCAGTACGTAGGTCTTGCATTTGTTTTTATTCCTAAGTATTTTTCTTAGTCTTTTTACAAATACCTTTTAGTACAGAGGCCCTGGAAAATACATAGTATTCAACATTTGGACCCATTCAGAACCAGTGTCTAGTGATTGTTAAGGCTTTACATTCCTGTTTTTTACATATTCCATTATTTTTGTATGAAACTTATTTCAGTAACATATTGTAGCAACTCTGTGGACTGTTTTATTGTTCAAAGGTTGTACATTTTTAAAATTGTTTAAATTGTTCCATTCTAGCTTGTTTAAATTGTGAGGTCTGTTTTCCACATGGTGTGCAGCTGCTGTTGTCTCTTCCATGTTTTGTTTTCTTATTTTTATGTCTTAGCCTTGCCTCCTAGTGGTTACCCTGTATCTGCATAGCTTATTGATAGGCAAATGATTTCAGCAGACATTGTACTCAAACACCTGAAACCTGTAAGGCCTGCACCTTCTTCTGATCCATTTGTGAGTGTGTGTGGGGGAGGGAGGGGTATTTAACGTTGTAGCCAGTTCTGTTTCAGTTTCTTTACTGGGTTCTCTTGGGTCTACCAGCACATGAGTGTAGTTTCTCATTCTCAGTCAGCCAGGGATATAGAGAGAATAGACCTCAGGCCTTCCATGGCTCTTTCATTACCAAAATCCACTCAAGTTACTAGTTGGTCCATCATTTGCCCCAACCAGGACCAGCAAAGTAACTGATTTTCCCCATTTGTTTCCTACCAGGTTTGGTGCTTTTCACTGACAAAGCCACAGAGTTGGGTCACGCCCTACCCCAAATCAAGTCTACCCCCTCTAGCAGCAAGCCGACTGCTTTTGGTGGCATTCTCACTGGTAAAACTACAGTTCTTACCATTCGAAGAGAACAGGAATAGCCTTGAGCAAAGGCGACATGAACTCCTACTGCTCCTATCCAAAGTTCTAGCAGGTTTTCAAGAACATATACTTTTCAATATGTTTTCTGCCTTTAGTCAATTTCCAAGGATGTGAAAACTGTTTTTTTGGCCTAGTTTTATACTTGTTTTTATAGAGATGATCTGCAACCTCTTTATGCCGCCAAAACCAGAAATTGACAAAACTTTTATACTTAAAAATATATGTGTACATACACACAAACCTGTAGTTATTAATATAAGTCATTAAAGATTGGGTTTATACAGTTTGAGCACTAAGGTATTGGTGAAATGAAGAGACTTTCACATATACTATCTCATTACTGAAACTGAAACTAGATTATCAGAAACAATTTATATATGCATATATGTATATTTAATAACTTGATAACACAGATAAGTTATATTATGAGCACGTCTCATATCATTTTATGTTGAGTGAGAAAAGAAGATTAAAAAGATCATTATCTTTTACTGTGACCTCAATATTTTAATATCATACACAAAAATATGTATCATGACAAGAAAGTGAAACAAAATGCTTAAAAGTTAAGAGTATCATGTTTGAACAGTTGATGGTATTACAAGTAATATTTTTTCCTCTGTGCCTTGAAAAAATTGCAGAATTCTCTACTCAAACACGCATTATGTATGTTAATACTAAAAAAAGAATAAATATTTTTAAAGAGAGAAAATGGCTATCTACATCACCTACTAAGGCCCAAATCACATGCGGAAATGAAAGTTGTTTCACAACTTTAAGATAGGAAAACTAATTTATTTGGATATCTTAATGTATTATTTTAGAATACTTAACTTGTATGGTTAGCACAGTTAAAATCATGTATAGAACAGATGTGATTATCATTTTGTTTCTCTGGATATGACAGCAGGTTTTGAGCAATACTGTCAAAGCACCTACCATACCAAGGTCGCTATTTTAAGTGGCAACACATATCCAATTTCTAGCATGTTCATTTAAAAATTAATTTTACCACTACATGGCAATACCTTATATTCAATAACTATTCAATCAAGTTTTGCTACTATCATCACCCCAAAGTCACCACACTGTTGTTGTCTTCAATTGCATTTCTATGATTAACAGCACTTCTTTAAGGACTTACCTTAGCTGCGTGGTATGTACTAGCTTCAAGCACATCATCTTTCTTAGCTTCACTGGCAAGCAGGTTAAATCGACTTAACATTGCAGCCTTGCAAAGCCGACTTGCCATGGACACACCACTTTTAAATGGGGAACTAAGATAGAAAGGAACAAAATAATTACAGTCAGTATTCAACGATTTATGCTGGCAACTGTAGGGATTAAAATCAACACAGAATAAACAGATATTTATCTCAATTATGTGCAATGCATATAGTGAAATTTTTTACATATTCTGAATATTTACTTTATGAACTATTTAAGTAAATTGCAGTTTAAGTTATATAGTATTGCATTAAAATTAAAGCAGGAGATGGCTATTTGGAACCTTTCTATTGTTTCAAGCAAAATTAATCTACGGTGATCCAAATTAAAACAGTGGGTCTACCAGGGACTGACTGGAAGAGGGCACAGAAATATTTCCCAGGATGATAAAAATGTCCTGCATTTTGAGCAGGGTGATTGTTACACAGAGATACACAACACATACATCAAAACTCATGAAATTGTACAGTGCCTGTCACTGTATGTAAATTTTAACTCACCAAAAAAAGTAAAATATACACATGCATTTCACAATCCTCCAGATATACGTGTTCCTGAATGCACATGCAGGTATAGATTTTGTCTATGTTTTTAATAAAAGTGATTCCACACATCATGAACTTTTTGGCTAGTGTAACTCTTTCCCTTCACATCTTCTCATTAGTTGCTCTTGTGATAGATTACAAAAATTGCACAAATCCTTCATTCCTATCTCCACACACTTTACAATATGATTTTTCAGAATCTCCCATCAACAAGCTGTGTTTGATTTCCTCTCTTCTTGAATTTGGGCTCACTTTGTGACTTGTGTTAGTGAACAGAAGAGACGATGTACCAGTTCCAAGCCTGGGCCTCAGGAGGCTTTGTCCTCATTCTCTTGGGACTGCTCTCTGGCCATGTAAGCCACCTGGGACTAGTCTCCCAGAGGGGGAGGGAACACACGGACAGTAGCCCAGCTGTCCCTCTAAGATCAGCCAGGTTGACCTTCAATTAACCTAGAGCTGACCCTAGGTGCATGGGGCAGCCCAACCAAATCAGCTCAGTTGACTTAAGGATTTGTGAGCAGTAATAAATGATGGTTGTTTTAAGCCACAAAGTTTTGAGGTAGTTTATGTGCAGCAGTAGCTAACATATGCTCCTGTGTATGAAATCTATTGATCTCTATATATTAATTTTCCGTCATGATACTTTGTGTTGTGGTAGGTTTCCAGATGGTTCCCGTGGGCTTTTCAAGTAGAAAGATACCATATGCAAAGAGCAGTAATTTTACCTTCTCCTTTCCAATATTTTATATCTTATTTCTTTTCATGTCCAAATACATTGAGTAAAATGTTAAATTAACAGCAATAACAGTAAACAGTCAAGTTTGTTCTGGATGTTGGTGAAAAATGTCTCTGAGTTTTCATTATCAATTGTGATACTTTTGGACTAATACATTTTATCCTTAACAAAATGATCTATTCCTTTTTTTATTGAGTATCTTTATCTAGAATAGTTGTATAGCTGTATTATATACCTTCTTAGAATTTATGGAGATGAATAGACGGTATTTTTTCCCTTAGATCCATAATTTTGACAAATTACATTAATAAGAGTTTCTAATCTGGTATTATTTCCATTATATTACTGTCCTCACATTCCCATGAGAAAAACCCAATTGGTACTGTTGTATAAAAAATATGATTTTAATATACTGCTAGATTCTGCTTCCTAAAATTAATATTTTTTTAGCAGTTCTGCTTGAATATAAAAGTGACCTTGTTCTGTAACTTTTTGGGGAAGGAGCAGCAATCTTCAATCATGTTTAAGTATCAGTGATACACTTACTTCACATAAGCATTTGGATGTTTTCCGTATTTTTAGATAGCATTGGAAGTTTCTGCTATTTAAAGGTTTATAAAACTCCTCTGAAACACCTTGGAATCATGCTTTCCTTGGGAAGAAGTTAGGGTAACTTTTTGATAACTTTCTCATGAAAATAATCTGTTTAGATTTTTCTTTCATTTATACCAGTTTTAGAAATATTTTTTTCCTAGAAATTTACGCATTCCAACCCAGGTTTTCAAATATATTTGCATGGTTGGGCACAAAAGTTTCTTACGATTCTTTCAGTTTTCGGTTTTCTGTTTCTGAGTACTTTACTCCCTTACTACTTTGTATGAGATTAGCTAGTGGTATTTTTTCAGAAAATCAACTTTTTATGGTTACTTAACTTTTTCTGTTCTCTAGTTCTTTACATTTCTAATATTATTAATTTCACCATTATGCTTATTTCCATTATTTGTTGATATAAGCATTTAAAGCATTGGCTTTTCCATTCAGCTTTACTTTAGCTGTATATCCTACAAATTCTGATATGTAATTTTTTTAATACCCTTGTTTTCTAAATATTCTGTAGTTTCATTTTATATTTCCTCTTTGAGATAAAAGTTACAGAACTTCTCAGCGAAAGGAGTTTCTAATATTATGATTTTGTCATTTATAGTTTTATTACATCAGAGAATATTATCTACTGACTGCTTCTACATTTTAGAGTTTGAGATTTTCTTTGTGGCCTAACATATGGCCAATTTTTGTCAGTGTTCTGTAGGTTCTTAAATGTAGGTGTATTTTGTATTTTTATTGTGTTTTTAAATAAGTTAATGAAATCGACCTTGTTGTTTAAAACTACTATATCTTTGCTTAGTGTTTTGTCAACTTGATCTACCAAAAACTGAAAGAGGTTAATTATTGTCTCAACTAGTAGTGTGTGTCCATTTTTCTTCTCCCATAATTTCTGCTTTATAAATGTTGATATGCTATTGGCTGCATAGATATTCATAACTGTCTGTCTTCCCTGCAAATTAATTTTATATTGTTAAAGTGTCCTTGGCTTTATATAATGCTTTGGTGCTGAATTACACTGTCCAATATTTAGATCACATCTGCTTTCTTTGTGTTTGTAATCACCGGGCAAGCATTTCACCATAATAAATGAGTTAAGTTCATTTTACATTTATTAATTTCATCTCTATTATGCTATTAGAGGCAGGATCAAAAACTGTGGCGAATGCTGCTGCCAAGTGCCATCCAACAAAATGTAGGGATCTTCAATATGGGAAGCGATGTGTTGAACCTTCGTAACAGTGTGTGACAAGTTTCAACTTGTTCGGTGCAGTCAGTCGGGTGTGATCTATGGTTGAGAGAAGGTGGATTTTAAAGTGTGCTGTAAATCATCCTCCATCATGACAGAGCTCTGAGTCACACATCGCTTATGGTACGGCAATTTCTGTCAAATAAAAACATTACGGTGTGTCTTCATCCACTTTATTCACTGGATCTGGCACCGTGCGACTCTGGCTCTTCCCCAAAGTCAAAATGATTCAGGACATCCAGGCAGCCATGACAGCACAAAAGACACTCATGAAAATTCTTCCAGAACTGCTTCAGAAAGTGGCAAGAACGATGGGATAAGTGTGTTCAAAGTAAGGGGGAGTATTTTGAGAGGGAATTAATGGCAATGAGTTTTTTACTGTAATAAGTTTTTTATTTAAACATTCACTGTATTTTTTGATCACACGTCACGTTTGTAGTTTTTTAACTTTCATAAAAGACCTGTTTTGTTTGCATGTGTCTAGTTTGTTATTAACAGTCATACACTTCTCTATGCTGATTCAAAGCATAAATAGCATAATTCATTCAAGGTAAAATAATCAGTAGTGTGCTTGACTGAGTTTGTACCAAGAAACATTTGTATATGGTCGTAATTTGTCTTTCACAAAGAAAGTAAATTTAGGCACTTAAACTTTTAACATTATTCACTACCTCACACTAAAAGAAGGGTTTAGGTTTTACTTCATAATCAACGGTAGGAGTATCACAAAGACATGTCTAAAACACAGTGTATCACGTGTAAGAACAAAGGCTTTGGAAATAAAATGTCCAGATCAGATTCCCAGTTGTGCCACTTACTACTTGGGTGACTTTAAGCAAGATGTTTAACCTAGCTTGCATCTCAGTTTCTTTACCTGTAAAAGGACAACAACACACCTAATCTACAGGGCTATTACCAGAAGGCAGTGTACCACAGTACAACAGTTCTCACACTTGACTGCACACAAGTCATATTTGGGAGAGCATGCCAAAAATACTGTTTCCTGAACCCTAAATCCAGAAATTCAGATTCAGAAGGAGAAATTTTAAAGCAAATACATTGTATGGTTCTAATGCAAATGGTCACGAAATGATACTTGGAGAAACACAGGTTCTGAAAACTGATTCTGAATTCTGGCTCTACCACTTACTTAGCAACTTCAGTAAATTATGTAACTTCTCCAGGCCTGTCTTCTCATCAGAAAAAAAAAATTAAATTGTACTATGCCTGCAACATAATCACGTTCAATTAATGAAACTATTATTACTGTTATTGAGAATTTTTTTAAAATGTATCAAAAAAAGTTAGAACAACAAGTGTACTAAAATGTCGTCTTTCACTTAAGTAATATTTGATTTTACAAGAAATTAGTTGTGCTAACCTTTCAGTGATCTTCCCACTTAGGCCATCCACAATCTCCAAAGAATTGTCCCCTTGTGCCCAATTCAGACTCAAGGATCTATATTCCACATTTGTTTGCAGTAGATATGCAGAAGGTACTAAAACTATTTGAGGTCGGTTGACCAAGTAAAATATCGGAAGTTTTGAAGTGAGTGCGTCATCAACACGTTGTTTGATAGCAATTTCTAAGCCTCTAGTATCACTGCAATTCGCATCACCTAAAAAGCAAAAACAGAACACCACAACGTCAATATCAAAGACTATACAGGAAAAAATAATGGGAAAGACTTTGAAGTCCATTTTGTTATCCTTCATGTTGTGACCTTCCCTTTCCTACTTTCACTCTTAGCAGCTACTTCTCTACTCTTTACCAGAACCAGGACATGGTGACAGCAGTCAGAATGTCCATTCAAAAAAGACTCTTCTACAGAAAATATGAATTAACATTCCAGTGAATAAAAGCAAAGGGACACAACTGACTCAGAAAGAACATGGCACGTTTTCCAGGCTCTGCCGAAAAGAACAGGCTCATTCTGTCTTGACTGCTCAGATCACAGCATGAAATCAGCACATAATGCAGCAGATAAACATGGCTGAGAAAAAGTGGGTGAAAGTCAGCCATTTTTCCACATCTAAGGGCCACAAATTACAACTGTTATAGTATCACAATGTTCTAGTTTCCCAACACAAAGTTTTTTATACATTGACCATTTCTGGTTAAAACTGTGGGCAATACCATGCAAAAGCTTGGAGTTCTCAAGTTAAAATAATTGTTGAAGAAGAGCCCTCAAGAAGATGCAATGTTATTAGTATAAAATAGTGGGATGCATCAAATTTAGAACAGAAGTTAGGGAACAGTCATTCCTATTTAAGTTAGTGATTCTGAAACAGATCTCCCTCCTTCTTTTTGTGTCCACATCATTGAAATTGTTGAGATAGCTACTGGACTTACATTATTATGACTATTTAGGAACTAGAGGATGATGTAAGAAGAATATGAGTTGCTTTTGACAACACCTTTTTTCTAAGCCCTCCTCTTAGATAGGTTCCAAAGCAAGAGATACTGACAAATGAAAGCTAACAATATGCTTGTGCACAGAAAAAATGTTGGGAAGAAATAAGGTCTGCGGAATAGTTTCCACTATCTATAATGAAGACATGAGTTCAAAAGAAAATGTTATATATTTATTATGCACTGTCCTCCAGACTAAACGTGTCCCCACAAAGTTCACATGCTGCAACCTAACCCCCAATGTGATGGTATTTGGAGGTGGGGTTTTGGGAGGTGATTAGGTCATGAGGGTGGAGCCCTCACAAATGCGATGGGCACCCTGATAAAAGAGGCCCTTCCCCTTGTGAGGCCACAGTGAGAAGACAGCCATCTGTGAACCAGGGAGTGGGCCTTCACCACACACTGCACCTGACAGTGCCTCGATCTGGGACTTCCCAGCCTCCACAACTGTGAGAAACAAATGTCTGCTGCTTAAGCGACCCAATCATGGTATTTTTTTGTAGCATCCCAAACAGACTAAGGCATATTGTAATGTGATGATGACACTGGTTGTGTCTAAAATAGCAAGACATATTTGGAAAAAGAAAAAAAAAGCCTCTACAAGTCAAGCTCTGTGTTAAGACTACTTAAACATCAAATCGTTTCACCTAGATGTTTTAGTGGGGTGGTATAAAACCTAATTTAATAGAACAAAACCAAGAATATTAGTATTTTATTAGAAATTTTACTTTTCCCTTCTACATGAAACTTTTACTATGAACTATAGCTGAGGTATGAGTTTGGTTATATCTTGAGACTAAATCTTGTTTCTGAAAAAATGTATCTCTAAAATGACATCCCTCAATTGGAAAATTTGTATTTCATTCATCTGAAATGATCTGAAATAATAACATGAAACTCAGGTTAAAATCAAAGGGTAAATCTTTTAAAAACTATGGCAGACCTGACCTGACAGCTTTCATGCAGAGAATGTCTCAGGAGCTTAGTCTACCGTAAGTAAAGCCAACAGAAATGGCTGCTGAAACAGCTAATACAAACTGAAGCTGCGTTAATTAGAACACAGGTTTAGCACACAACACAACATCACTAAGAAGGATGCCCTGGTCATACTACCTCTGGAACGGCATATTTAGTCTGAGGCATTCCGTTGTAACACTGTCACCCATGTGTTACAGAACATCTGGAGAAAACAAACCATGTTCCTGTGAAACACAAACGATGTCTGGATAGGTGAAGACAGAAAGGCAGGAAGCGCCTTGTCTTTGTATTTCTAACGCTCATCTGTATTTTATGTGGATGGTGCCCCGAGAAGAGTCGGTAAGTGTGCACAGCACCTAGCATGTAGTAGGTGGCTCAATAAGTGGCACATGAGAAAGGAGCATAAGAGATTAGGTCACAGAGAGCAGGGGTCATCAACCCTGGATGCACATCAGAATCGCTAGGGATGACGACAGTGATGCACTGCCAGTCGCCTGTAAAAGCTTCCAGGAGAGCCTGAAGGGCAGCAAGAAGAGTAAAAAGTGACAGATCAAATTTACTTTTCAAGTGTTCCAGGCAGCAGAGTTAGCATTAAGTAGAAAAATAAAAGCTCTTTCAAAAATAAAACAGGCTGACTCAAAGCATGTATTTCTGAAATGTTTCCTGACCTCCTAAGATAAGCCAGCCCAAGGTCAGTGTGGCAAAGCACCTGCCTTTAAGCGCATCAGGCTTAGCAGAACAGCAGTGAGATTCCAGGTACTGGCTACGCTCAGATACGGCTGTCAGAGCTGAACCTAATCCCAAAAGCTCAGGCTCTGCTCACTAGCAAACTGAATGATTCAAGTATTTTAGGAACATTCTGGACTGCATATTACTGATTCTTAAAGAGATAAGAATCCACACTAGAACCTCTAAGGTTATCAAATGCTTCTTAAAAGTCCATGAACTATGTTTAAAACAGACTTCTTCACTAGGAGGGAATCAGCATTTAGTATTCTCTACAATCCAATTGCACAATTCAAATCAACACCTGAAACGGACTCCTGGGTAGAAATAACCTCTGGACACACATTCTTGAAGTACTTTGACAGATGATCTTATCTTAATAGGATACTGAAGGCAAAATATACTTTTAAAAGCTGGAAAAATATAAATCCAACTATTTTTAAATATCTAAGCAAAGTGATTTTTTTCCATATTACTATGAAATTAGTTTCTGTTGAATTAATAGTAAATGCCTTTTTAAGTGCAAGCCTAAGATTTTTTCTTAAAAAAGAAAAATATTACCATAAAATGACAAAAGGAACATCTGAGAACATCTGCAACATAAAACATATTTCTGCAAACTTTTTTAAAAGTTAAATAAAGTCTTAAAATATAATACTCTCTCCATTTGTAACCGATATATTAAATTATGTTTCTAAGAATGAAAATGAAGACCTGCAAAGAATTTTGTACGGCTTCAGAGAAAAGAGGACAAGGTATTATAAAAAACAGATTCAATCTATATTGTCACTTGGTACAGGATTAAGGGGAAGCAAATTTTAATTCTAAATAAGAAGGAATTTTGTTTTAAACAATTGGAGCTATTTAACTAATGGAGTAGACTGATTAAATCCCACATCCCACATTACCGGATGCTTTTAAACCAGGGTTAGATGATCCTGTATCAGGAATGGCATAAAAAGAGTTTACAGTGAGAAGCTGTACTAGATGACTAACAAAGTTCAATGAACTCTTAAGATTCTTTTAGTTATCCAAATCACATTGTTTTGGTGTACTCATACTTTAAATGCATATTTTTCAAAGTGAGCCATCGCACCTGCTGAATCAGAATCAAGGCAGCGCTTTTGCAATGTATATTCTTTAGCCTCGAAACTCCTTGCCCTCCCCCACTCCCACATAGAGATAAGAGGTTCAGAAATCTGCCTTTTTTACGAACAATTGAAACACACTAAAATCATTTACATTACACTAGACAGAACACCAACAAATTCATTTTCAATGTGTCCCACAATATGCCAAGAAAGAAGGAAGAAGCAATTTTACAGACTTCGAGTGTTTTTACAGCTACCTGGTGTCTCCATTGTTACATGCAAGATGACAGTCAAAATAACGAGATCTAATTGTTAATAAGTCCGTGTTCCAAACTATTAATACTAAATAATTTTTAAAAGAATCTGTATCCATCCTTTTAAGAAACAAAATATAGCAGAGTTACATCATACAAATAACAAATTCTAAAAGATTTTTCTTCACAAAAGTCAAAGAAAGCCTTAAAAGCTAAATCTGTGTTTCTAGAAAAACCACAGACATTTCTTGGATAATTTAGAGACATTTATCAAGAAAAAGAGTCTTTCCTAAAGGTTGACATAAGTTTGAAGTGCCTGAGAAAGTATGCAGAGGGTGCCAAAAAAATTTTTTTTACACATTTTAAGAAAGGAAAAAATGTATTAAAATTGTAATACTCAATATATACCGATAACAAAAGATAAATACAAGTCATGTGTATACATTGTTTTGGCACCCCCGTTATGAACTGACTAAAAGAAAACATGGCAAAGACGAACTTTAGTAATCAAATTAAATCTAAGAAAAGAAGCAGTTAGAGAAAACCATTTTTAAGGGTGTGAATAAACAGGCACTCTCATGTAAAACTGCCAGTAGGAATGTGATCTGGAGGGTAACTTGGTAATATTTTCTAAAATTGCATACATTTTTGACCTGCAATTCTTCTTCCAGGAATTCACCTTACAAATACACTTTAAAATGTGTGAAAAAGCAATGTAAAAAGATCATTCAGTATAGCATTTTGGTAGCTGTAAAAGATCAGAGACAATCTAACATTCCATCAAGCTACAACTGGTTAAATAAATGGTACACTTATGGTACACTTATACAAAGAAATACCATACAGCAAGCCATGAATAATAATGAGGGAATTCTTTATATACTCACAGGGAAAACTTTCCAAGATATATTGTTAAATGAACAAAGATGCAGAAGAGTATTAAATTGTATGATCCCATTCATGTAAAATAAAAAAAAAAAGAAATTGTGCACTTACTTCTATTAGCATAGACTATATTTGGAAAGAAAAGCAACGAACTATGTCATAAACATGGATGCCACAAGGTAAAATGGGTGCCTGGGCACTACAATGGGAGGGAGGCTTTTCACTGAATACCCTTTTGAATCTATTGAATTATGAACCAAGCAATGTGTTATGAACCAAGCAATTCCTATACAAAGAAAATAAGCTTAATATTATAAAACTAAACAAATAATAACCATTTTCCTATTTAAAACTCATTAAATCCAAACCAAACAACAGTGGCAAGAAAACACAACAGTCTGTACACTCGTACATACTCAACTGAAAAAGTATTACTTACAAGAAAAATTCCTTAAAAAATGGGTATAAATAGACACACAGACAGACAGACACACACACACACACACACACACAAACACACACACTCACGAACAGAAACAGCACCACCTATAAACAAAGACATTAGCCATGTGAGAATCTAACGTTTGCATGTGTAACTGCGACCAAAATATAAGCAAAAAACAGCCACATAACGGTAGTATTTGTTTCACCAGAGTAACTAAAACTTTGAAATACGTAGGGCTTCATGAAAACTACAGAAATGAGCCCCAGAATTGTTCGTCAATGAGATAATGTCTGGAAAACCACTCAAATATAAATACAGCATTCTGTAATATCCCCCACCAAAGAAAGAGATAATTTACTAATTCACATTTATTTTTGTGTTCTAGTTACTTCCTATTCAGACGGATTGAGATCATAAAGAAATGTATGAAAAACGCATAAGGGTAGGAAAGAACCAAAATGGGTAGGTATTTAATACCTTTCTTATTTCGGGGATAACTAAATATTAGCTATTATATTTGAGAAGTTCAAGGAAACATCTTCTAAAAGAAAAGTGGAAAAACTGAATATTGTGCAAACTAAAGTTCAAGACAGAATACATATAACTGGCTAATGTAAAAATATTAATTCTTGGCCTCCTGATCAGATGACAAAAGTCATATTATACTAAGTGTGACTACAAGTTACCATAAAATGAGAAGCTCAACAAAACAGTGAATCTGGTTTTTTACCTTAAAGCGTCCCACATGCAAAGCCTGATTTTTTACTAATTAAAAAAATACAGCGTGTTTATGTGTAAAAGAGCGAGGAGGTACTGGAACCGCACTCACCAACAAGTATGCTGCTGATATAAACTGGCTGTATGAAGTGACTCAGCAATGCTCCCTGTACACCAAGCACTTCCCACTTTGTCAGTTTGTCACTTGAGGACATACTGCTTACTCTATTAACAACATCTTCAGGACAGTAGACCGTCAGATAAATTTTGCCTTCAACAGCCACATGGAGACTCAGTTCTTCATTGGCTTCAAACGCAGATATGGAATGTGGATTGAGACGCCTAGAGAAAGAAGAGAAAGTTTCTTCCTTTAAAAAACAAAGCTGACAAAGTCAAATCTATTAATATATCCACCGAAGAATTGTTCTCAAACATGCTTAACTTACAATTCCAGTAACAGACAGATGCAAACCTGAAGAAAGGTTAAGATGAATGCCAAACAGAAAGTAACCAGATTTAGACCTTCCAACAAAGATAAATTTCATATTATTGCCACTCTTTATGTCCCTTAAAAGCAAACAAAAACCTAATTGTTCTCCCTACCATAGTTTGTGAGTTATTTTCTCTGTATGAAAATTTTTAAAAACTGCAAAATGAGGGAATAAAAAAAAAGTGACAATTTGCATTCAAGATTCATCTTCAATAAAATATGTTAAAACAATAAAATCTAAAATTATTTTCCTTGAAGTTTCTGTCCAGGAACCCTCATTGGTCTTGTTTTCAAAGGTGTTACTGGAAGGATTTTTAATATTACCCACCATTATCTCTAGATGGTCAGATTCGAAGTGAATTTTACTTTATTCTTTGTGCTTGTCTGTATTATTGAAATTTCATGCTGAATCTACCCATTCACCAAGATAATGAAGTTTTGGCCATACACTGACCAGAAAAACAAACTATATTCCTTAACTCCTGTATGAATATGTGAAGAGTGCATAAATCCACTCTATCCTAAAGTTTACGAAGTCTTAAAGCTAGAAAGGATATCTGCAATAGCATAGGAAAGTAAGTGCAAAAGTACATGGAATATTTAAGTAGTAGTAAGAGGTAAGACTGAGGGAGATGGAGGGAGAAAGAATTTGTGGCCTCCTGCAGTCTACAAATAACATATCAACGTTGGAGGGAGACGATGGATACATATGAATTTATTTGCCAAAGGGATAGAGAATGCCAGATAAATGGTCACCGCGTTGCTTTTAAAAACAACTTCCATAATACTTACAACTGTGACTTAATCTGGGCTGATCCTTTAGGTAACTGGTTCATATAGAAGTAAATGTGGACGTTCTGTTTGAGAGTGAGTAAATTAGAGGCTGGTTCTGTGCAAAATATTGATTTGTCCATCATAGCAGGATTTTTGCTGTAGAAGAGTAGAAGTTGTCTATAAAAGTACCTAAAATAAATAGGTTATGATTTTATCAAGTCATAAAATTTAAAAATGTATCTTAATGAGCATCATGTTCCTAGGTGCCACGAGCAATGTGCCTGTTCTGTCAGAAGTTCTGATACTGACAAGAAGTCCTAAAATACTCTGAGCCTTCCTTCTTTAATGAAGTCTTTTGAGGCGTCTTCAGGCTCCCGGAGCCCCATCTGTCCCGTGACCTGCCTGAAATCACCAGTTCTTGACCGCTCCACTCTCATCTCCTGCAAAAGACGAGCTTCCCTACTCATTCTTCCCTTTTCTTTCTCAGAGAACCCTACTCCCAGCCTGCCTCCTGGCGAAGTGTCAGTTGGCTGCCTCACTTGTTTCCCCTTTCCTGCCAAGACAGACAGACAGACAGACAACAGTGGTTCCTGCTCCTTAGCTGTTCTGAAGACAAAACCACAAGAGCACAGAAAGGATACGGTGACGATCGTTGGCTGCATTAAGAACTACAGCAGACCTCCTGAAAGGCACTACTAATCAAATCAGGGACAGATACTATTTTGCTTATTAAAAAAAAAACACATGATGCTTTTAACCCTATCATCAGAAATATGTACATCATAAAAAAATGAAGCACCAATCTACAACAGTGCCAAGCATGGGAAGAAATAAACCTACAAGAGGTTATCTTTAAAGAGGTCGAATAATTGAATAAGCACCAAGGACAGTAGGACAATCAGTTGCATTAGCTTCACGGACTTGCCCCAAACCTCCCTTCTAAGGTTATAGGATTCTTTCCTTACTATTACAGATACAAACTTAAGTTTTTCAGGTAAAGCAGTATGTCTAAATTTGTTTTGAAATACTCCAGCAAAGAAAACACCACCAACAAAAAGTGAGGGTGCGTAGATTAAATAAGAACGGAAGAATGCTCATAACTAGATATGCTGATAATGGATCGTGGTATCAGAATGGCATTAGAATGCTGATAACTGAGTGACGAAATTCATTATCCTATTCACTCACAAGTGACAACTTATGACAACTTGTGAGTATGTGAAAATTTCCACAAAAAGTTTTATAAAAAGTAAGTTCAATGGGGTAAGAGAACCAAAAGCGGGGATACTGAGGGAGGTAGCACCCATTTCCCACGTCTCATGTTTTCATGGCAAGGGCCTTGCAGAGTAACGTTCCTAACCATTCTCTCCATCTGCTGTTCAATCGTGGAGCAAAGCGACAGATGAGTTTGGGAAGAGAAACTAGGCAGGCTCACCTCAGCCCTTTCCTTCTCTTTGAGACCTGCCAGCATAAAAGTCACCTTATGTACACTGGGCTACGTGGTCAACTTTGCACAGACCTCATAGGTGGAAACCCATCGGTTTCTGGTGCTGCCTTTGGACAAACATGGCTAATTCAGGGGGAAGTATTACCTAGCCTACCTGGTGCAGAGCTGAAGCTATGCTCTCCAATTACTTTCATCAGTAATAAAGAAGGCATTTTTATCTAAAAATGGTTGTAGGACTCTTAAAACCAGATTCGTAAGATCTTGATCATAAATCCACTAAAACCCACAGACTACACACTGCAGTTCCTACGATAAGGTTTCCAAAAGTGACATGGAAATAACAGATGGCCTGGATACGTAAGAGACTGTCACATCCTTGGCTCCAAGATCAGTAAAACTGCATTTGTAAATAAAGGCAAGTAGACGTAGTTCCTCTGAGCTGAGAGCATTAATAATCGGTGGCAGTAAGCAGAGCTGTGGCCTTACCTAAGGAGAGATCTTCTTGCTGTGACAACGGCGTGCGCGTCATGCAACACCCTGCCATCCGGCTTAATGCCCTGGCTGTAATTGTATTCCCCTGTGCCGATGGCTACCACTTCGTACCGTCCAGCTGAAAAGAAAGTTAACAGTAGCAGCTTATTCTGACCTGCCCCTTCCCCTATGGTCAACCATTTTAAAGTTAGTGAAATGTACGGACCAAAAAGATGGAAAAATAATTCTACAATTTCATCAAATAAGAGTTTGATTCTAAGAAGCAAAAATTCTTAAATACTTCAGGAATATCTCAATTAAAAAGGCAGATGTTTACACTTGTGATATTTCATTTATATTTTTACCACAAGTAGAATCACCAGATAGACTTGGTTTTCAAATATGCATCTGATTTCTTTACATCTTGATTTATTTGGCTGCTAAGAGCCTTCATTTGCCATTTTACTTCTGTATGAAAAAAATTACATATAATGCCTCTAATTTTTCTTAATCCAAACTCTCCAGAAACCAGATTACACTTTCTTCCTTTGTTCTACTGTAACTGCTGTTTTGAAGAAACTAGCACCTTACGTTTTTTCCAGTAGTTTTGCTCCATGTACTTATCGCTATGTCCTATTTGAGATTTCCTTGAAACTACCCTCGGAAGAGAAACAATTATTTTCTCCTTTCACATCCTAACTATGTGGTCTTTCTACAGCCTAATCACTAGCTCACTGCATTTTGTTCTCTAAATATTCTCCTCTGAATATCTTGCTCATTCTTTTATTTCAGTGTTGACGATTTCACAAAATTTTTAGTCTTAGTCTTTCAAAGTTCAGCTTCACATTTGCATTTGCAACTACCTAAAGGACTTTCATTAACTCAACAAAAGTTATTGAGGTCCCACAAGTACCCGGCAGATGCTAGGAGTGAAATGGTAAGCAGGCACGCCCCCACGATGCTTCTAATAGGAGAGGCAGAAAGAAGACCAAACAAACCACAAACTGCGATAAGGCCTTGAAGGAAAAACTGCGGTGCTAATGGAAAACATAAGTGGGGGGCCGGGGGAGTTACCTCATGCAGACTAGTTGCAGAATCCCTATGAAACTGCAGTTTAAGTTTCAGGATGAGGACAAAGCGGCACAAGGAGTGAGGTAAAGGGTATTTCAGTGAAAAGAAATAGCTTGTGTGGACCCTGGTTTGAGATCAGTGTAGGTGCTTCAGAAAGGGGCGGGGGACTGGGGGTGAAGGGAATGGATTACGACGGGGTTAGAGAAAGAGGGATCAGAAGAAGCTGTGGCTTTTACCCAAGAACTGTGGCAAAGCTACTAAAGGTAGGGAGAAGGCTCACTGGGTTACCTTTTAGGATCCCTTCTGTACGCGGGGAATGCCGTACATGGGACCAAGGAGCTGAGTTAGGGGCCGGTTATAGTAGTCCAGGTAAGAGATGATGAGTGAAGTCTCAAATGATGAAGGTTAAATGGAAAAGAATGATCAGAGAGTGTTCGGGGACGTAATCAAAAGGACGTAGACATAAATCGTAGGGTGTTAGGGAAAAGGATAAATCATGGATGATTTAATATTTTTAGTCTGTCTGAGCCACTGGGTGAATGCCATTTACTGAGATGGAAAAACACAGAGGAGGAGTAGGAGCACATGGAAAACATAAAGTTCCATTATCTCTAGTGTAGCTGCTTCAGCAAGGGTGGGAGTGGGGGTGGTAAGAGGGAATTATACGGTGTCACTGTAAGTTGACTTACAAAGGACAATGGTGTAGCTAAGAATTCAGCTTCTTTCTCAACTTTGTAACTTGACCTCCAAAGTCTCATGAAGATATTCCAGTCTGATAATGCAGGAAAGAGGATAACCAAAAGAAGGAATTCACTGAGCTGTGAGAGGGAATGGAAATCAGAATGCAAGTGGAGGGGCTAGTCTTTAGGAGGAGAGCGCCTTCCTCCACTTTTACTGCGGAGAAGACGGGCACAAGTGCAGGAAAGCACACAAATTTGGTGGCAGAGGACAGAAGGAAGTTAGGATTTGACAAGCTTCTTACCCAATTAAAATGATGAGGCAAGGCCATTTGTTGACAGCAAGGATGGGAGAGTTGTGGGTGGTTTGAGAACCAAGGAAAAGTACGAAATGGCCATCCCAGGGACTGTGACCAACCCTACTGGAGACAGGCTGGCTGCGCAGTACCCATCAGGGGTTTCTTGTAATCCATCTGACGTGTGTATCGATTGTGTGAGTTACTCCAGGAATGTGTACTTGATTTTCCTCAGGCTTTCCCCACCCCATTCACAAGCATGTTTCTAAAGCCAGATTTATTATTCTCACCCATGCTCTTCTCCACACAACTTCACATCAGCTTCCAGATCCCCTGTGTGTAGGGAAACACCATTTTCCTATGTAACCGTGACATGATGTTATTTTCTAAACATATTTTCTCTCTTCCTGTTCATGGCTATCTCAGCTCTAATGTAGGTACTCCATCACAGCCAGCTTAGCTGTGAGTTCCTAATTCAGATTCCATGCCTGTAATATTTTTAAAATTGTTTGTTGTCCATTATTGCTTAACTGTCAATTATCCTAATCATCACAAATATAAATTAAGCTCTTACTAAACACCAAGTACTGTGCAAAATACTTTACATAATCATATTGAATCCTAACAACCCATGAAGTAGAGGTTATTATTGCCATTTTTCAGAAATGAGAAGAAAACTGAAGCAGGGAGAGAAGTATTTAACTTGCCCACAGTGATTTAAGGAGCAGAGCCGAGTCTGACGCTTGTTTCTGACAAGGATGGTACATTATCAATCCCTGTGCAAAAATCTCTCACTGCTTAGCATCAACCTCACTAAATCCCACGTTTGAGTGGTTTTTAAGCCACTCCATAATCTGGTAATATTTTATCAACCTAACTACATTTTGTACTCCTCCCGATTAAATACTCGTCTACAATACACAGCTCTCTCTCTCCCATAAACAATTTTCTCACTGCTGCTCTCTTCCCTTAGGTCTTTCTCTAAGACTGTCTTCTTTTCCTCTATTTATCCAAACCTCACTAACCCTTCAAGTTCCATCCAGCTTAAGTCTCATCTGTTACCAAAGATTTTAACCCTGTAGGTTCTCTCCGATCTATGAACTCTCATGCATTTTTGGATTACAGAAAACAATTTTTAACTTGTATCTTAGACTTTCAACACTATCTTCTCTTCCCACCTAGATCTTAAAAACTCCTTAAGAATAGGAACCAAATCTCAAATTGTTTTTATATCATCTTTAATATCTTATTCAGAGATGAATATGAAATTCAAGTACTTTTAAGTAGTGATCAATCTAGATCATTAAAGAGTAAATAGAAAATAAACAGTAGTTGGAATCATATCATAATATCCAGTATAAAAATCAAAGGTTCATGATTTTTCCTATTTTAATCTTTTCTTACTTGAAAATGAAAAAAAAAATATGTTACTTTTTATAGAGTACTTCTCAATGTTTGCTATAATGGGGATTCGATTTCAGGTTGGTAGCGGTTCCAACCGAGTCATTATTGAAAATGTTAGGCGTTTTACCATTCTGTAGTTCTCTATTGGTTCCTGGTCGGTATACTTTATCCCCACCTTTGAGAACCTTTGTGTTTAAGGACCTGCACCTACTAGAAAAGGCAACTTCAAATTAATAAAACAACATTATCAACGGGGCAGAGATAGTTAATTAAAATACTACTGTACAGTACAGCTAAGATCATGAAGACATTTAATAGTTTTTCTACAAACTAACACATCCCAAATATTTGGACTTACCTCTTTCAATTATAAAAGCAGCCAGAGAATTGCTACATTTCAGATATTCTGAATGATTATAAATTAGTTGATTAAATGTTTCTTTAACAATCTGCGAAATCTTTGCATACTGTGTGTGTCTCCCTTCTAGAAAAAACAAACGCAATAGGAATTTGAACATTGTGCTTTCTCCCAGGGGCCTCTATTATTTCTATTATAATCTCACAATTGAATGAGTTAATAATTTATCAAGATATGTAAGCAAGTTTATAACTTATGTCATGATTGGGATTTTAAAGTATTCAATTCTAAACACAAGTTATTGAGCTTTAAAGATAACTTCTTGTAAAAAAATGTAAAAAATACTACATATTACAAAATTACTGACTTAAATTTGATGAAATATCCCGAATTCATAAAGAACACTAGGCAATTCTGCGTTGTACAGGAGTGTCCCACACTGCCAGACAACCGACATCTCACTGAATGCCAGCAGTCTTCCCCAATCACTGTGATAATCAGTGAAACTCACTCGTCCCTAGACACCTGACATAGTTCCAAGTCCCCACTAAAAATGTTCCAAACTTTGAAAGGGTTAAAGATAGTTTTAAGTAAGTAGGATTACTATAGAACACTTTATAAGGACGGATGTACATCAGAAGTCACCCACTGATTTTTACACAAACATGACAGTTTTGAAGTGTGGGGCAGGCTGTGGCCTCCTGCTGCGCTGCACACAGGTGCTGTGGATCCCTGGTGAAGAGCCACTGTTCCAGAGACGGAGTGGTTGCAGCATCACTTAACAGCGCATTTCTGGACATTCTGCTGTAAACCACAGCTAGTTCCTGAGGTTTCAAGTGGTTCAGAGGCTACGCAACTTTTTCAGAGCAGAAAAGCGATGAAACTGTTTTGCTCTCACGCAGTGGATATATATGAAATGTGTTAATTCATCATCATTTTCACAGAAGTTCTTTATATCTGCTTCATAATTACTACATTAAAAGGCGCACAATCAACAGAAGTTCGATGTTAGCATCTCAGCTAAGATTCTGCTTACTGCATACAACTCAGTTCACGCAGTCCATTTACATGTTTTGTTAATATTTGTTAAACTTGCACTTTTCTTTGTTAATATTGTCAATGCTGTCTTCTTGGCAAAACCAGATAAAGTCACATTATCAAAGAGTGAAAGGACAGTCCCAAAGTCAATGACAACATGAAGCTCTGGGGGAAAACATGAAGACCTACTGGCTACGTTCTCTTACGTAATCATAAAGCATAAAATGTGGAGGTGCAGATTATTATTACAACTTCCTCAAATCGGTCAAAGCATCCTAAGTGGTGTATAAATTAGTTTGGGTCCTTCTGTAGGAAAACTACGAATGAGGAGTACTCAGCAACTGGGCTCCTCTTAGCACCCTAAACTCATGTACAAGAGAAGCAGTATTCAATTTAGTGGTATCTTAAAACTTTTTTTTTTTTTTTTACTGAAACAGCAATACAAGAGATATATATTCAGAAGTCTCCCTCTCCAAATGCAACCACTATTACCAGTTTCTTATGAATATTTTGAAAAACAATCTATAAGTATATGTCAATTTAAGAAATAAAAACTGGGGCATGCTAAAACCCACTTTTTGCATTTTCTTGGTATTGGACATCATTCAAGGGTAGACATTAGCGCTACCTCATTCTTCTTAATGGTTCTGTAGAATGAATGTACTCTAATTTATTTAATCATGTCCTATATATAGTTAATTATTTTGTTATGAGATAGAATAGAAAAATATGCTGCAATTAGTACTGACAGAACAAGAATTATGTGTTTGGCAAGAAAATGTTTCACTGTACATTAAAAAGATTCGATATCAAAGAACATTTGTTATTTAATGACATATCAAAATATCTCTTGATCTTAATTGAGTGTTGAAGGAACTGATCGATATTGTGAAAATAATCAAATCTTAGTTACTAAATGTATTTTTTATTAGCGTGTGTGAATGAAAAGGAGCAAGTGAAATACTGTTGTCCCCACAAATGGGTGCTGGCTACTGAGGAAATAAAATTCTTACAAATTATTGGAAATGAAGGATGAGATAAACACATGACACACATAAAGCCAATTAACACAAGTCTATGATTTTGAGTTGCTAATTTCAAGTGATCTTTAGTGTCACGAGTAACTTGAACCTATCTTCAGAGCCAAAATATCATTTTTAATGAAGATACGGTCCAGTTAGAAATATGGCAAAGTAGACAAGCTGGGAAACAGTGATACCCTCTATAACTGGCCCGACAGGAGCTGTTCAGATTTTTGTGGGTGCAAATCTCTTTTCTTCAAAAGCAGTAACATCCAACGCCTGTGTTTACACATAAGCTTGAAGGAAGGTGTTTGTCCTCCCTTTTCCGACTGACACTTGACTCTTGACCAAACCCCAGCAAACTGACTCGACTCCTTAAGCGCACTGTTAACCACATCTTCTTCCTCCCTCACAGATTCACCTGTTTTCTCAGGGCAACAGTAATCGGCACTATTTGCTAATCACTGATCTGGGATTCTATCCAACTATTCAATGAAAACATCCACAGAGCCAAGACAGACTGAAGCTCCTTCCCATATTAAGAGATCACTGCTGCTGGACTGATCCCTCATTGCCCTTCTGTTAATCAATTCTTGTGACTGTTAGGTCAAGTACATAATTAATTATTGGGAGATTTCACCTTTTGAATGTGCTTATTTTCTCTGGTCTGGTCCTTTTACTCTAAGCAAGCACATGAATGTGCAAAGCCTTTATCTGCCTTAGAAAAACAGTAGAAAACCAAGCTTGACTAGGCATAAAACGTCTCAAACCCTAATCTCCAGATCAAGAAAAGACTTTTCCTTTTTCATTTCAGTTCTACAAATACTCTCAACATTAAAGTTTGAAGTATTTCTGCTATGTAGACAATGTAGAAATTAAGACTAATTTCCTGCCTTTCAGGGGATTTATAACCTAAGGGGAAAAGGATACAATAACCACCATATAATGTTGAATATGATAAAAGTGCTTTAATAAAATAATAGTAGTTACCACCAAGAGTAAACACATACAGTGAGCCAGGCACTGATTTAAATATTTGATGAGTACACGGATAAATTCATTTAATCCTCATAATAACCCCACGAGGTAACTATTGTTATGGCCATTTTGCAAAAGAAGAAATTAGGTGCACAGAGAAGTAACTGGCCTTAGATCACACAACCAATAAATGCAGTTGTAGTTTTCTTGGACTTGAGTGACAAATAACTAACATTAAAAAAAAAAGTGAAGATTATTTGACATGACTGTCCCAGCCATCAAGCACCAGAAAGCCATCGGTTTTTGTTAATGACAAGTCCACTAAGGCAAAGAATACTCACAAAAAGCAGTTACCTAAAATTGAGAAAAAAGCCATTTCTTTTTCTCCATTCCTTACTCTAATTTTTAGCAGAGTATGGAAGGAAACTCTTCTCTTTGTAGATGTGTGACAGGTTCGAATGATAAAATATTAATGCATGTTTTCATACCTATGCATATTTTAACTATACATTGTTATAATTTTAATGGGGCTAACTCTCCTAAAAAAGAATACCATAAAGGACTTATCTACCATAATGTACTTTGGAAACATATGCTGGTTCAGATGAAGCAATAGGCTCTGCAGGGATAGGAGGAGGACCTGTAAATAAAACAAAAATAGAAGGAAACATAAACTTCATTGTTACAAAGAGCAGGTACCTTACTATTACATAATAAAACAGCAATCCAAGAATGATTATTTTCTGTATACTTCTGCCAACTCTAGGCCATCAAACATCCATTAGCTAAGCCTTGATAAATGTCTTTCCTATATTGAAACCAATATACAAACACATTTGTGGGTTTCCTAATCTTACGCTACTATAGAGCTTGCTTTGTAATAGATGCACCATTCTGAAAAGCTGTTAAAATGGAACCCTGTTTTAGATGCTCATGAACCATTTTCTATTTACAGCAATACTATACAAAACATTTAAAATTAATATTCTATTGCAATTTGCTAAGTAAAAATTATCATTTTGAATGCTAATATATTAAGAGTGTTTTCTGAGGGAATACTACATTAGAAATTTTCAAAGCTTTTAGTCCTATTCTTTGCAATCGCTTTGCAAGTTGGTTCCAAAGTTAGGGACTCCAGGAAAAACAAGAAAAGGACAAGATACTAAACCAAGGGAACAAAAAAGATCAGGAAAGCTCAAATAAAGAGACGACAGGAGCAAAAGTTCAACTAAAGTAGGCAGCATCTCTCAAGAGTCATTCACAAAGACAAAGGAAACAGAGAACTGCTACTGCGCACTTCATTTTGAGGAAGATGAGAAACTGGTTGAAGATACAGAAATTAACGAGGAAAGACTGGCAATGTCGCTGGGGCTCACATTAGGTAAGCAAATGCTGACTACTGTTAGATATATGCATTCTGGATTTTCGAGAAGCTGAACTTTAAAAACTCAGAGAAAGATGGATTTTTTCGCATTTACTCACATGAGTAGGGTTCAATTGGAATAAAAACTAAAGTTATTAAATCCTGTTTATCAAGCACAAATAATTTCAATAAATAAAGAAAATGTGACTGTATGAGTTGGTCTACATTTTAAAACACCATATACAAATAGGCAAAATAATCTTGAAAAAGGAAAACATAGTTGGAAGACTCCCAGTTCCTAAATTCAAAACTTAATACAAAGCAACAGCAATCAAAACAGTATGGTAATGCACTACAGACAATGGGGTAGAACAGAGAGCCCAGGAAGAGATCCTGACATGTGTATGCAAATGATTCCCCACAAGAATGCCAAGACCATTCAATGCGGGAAAGGACAGTCTTTTCAAAAAAATGCTAGAAAAACTGGATATTCACAAGCAAAAGAATGAAGTTGGGCCCTTACCTAACACTATATACAAAAATCAACTTGATTTGGATCAAAGACTCAAACATAAGAGCTAAAAC
This sequence comes from Rhinolophus ferrumequinum, assembly GCF_004115265.2. NCBI lineage: Eukaryota > Metazoa > Chordata > Mammalia > Chiroptera > Rhinolophidae > Rhinolophus > Rhinolophus ferrumequinum. The sequence continues at coordinate 5,073,449 of NC_046301.1, read as the reverse complement.
TACAAAATTCTTAGAAGAAAACATAAGTGAACTGATTCTGGGTGGTGAACACACAATGCAATATACAGATGACATAGTATAGAAATGTACTCTCGAAACCTATGTAATTTTACTAACCAATGTCACCCCAGGAAACTTAATAAAAAATTTTTTTAAAGCGTAGGTGAATGCCCTGATACTCTCAGAAGCTCTAGAACAGAAGGGAGCCCTTGATGAAATCCTGCGCACCTGCTAGGGAGGCATGGTAAGCAATTCAACCCATTACAACCTGAGGGTGGGGAGGTGGAAGAAAGCGAATTCAGAAGGAAACCAAAGCAGTTAATCTGATTTGTCCACTCAACCAAAGAATTATAGTGGTACCTCGGTTTTCAAACGTCTCCGTTGACTAACATTTTGGTTTATGAACGCCGTAAACCTGGAAGTAAATGCTTCGGTTTTCAAACACAACTCAGAAGTCGAACATGTCATGCAGCTTCTGCTGAGTGCAAGATCCTGAGGCCTAGCGTCGGCTGTTTTCAAACGTTTCAGAACTCGTGGATTATGTTCAAAAACCGAGGTACCACTGTAAACTGAATGGCCACTCATCCAAACTTCCTGGAAGGATTGCCTTTACACAATTACTTTTACAAGTGTTCATATCTGCCAGGTAAAAAATGAAATGTTTTTCTTTTTCAAAGTTGCCTCGTTTATAGGTAACCCAAAATGTAACCTAACATGAAATGAATATTGACAGAAACTACTTACTATGCTAGCATACATAACATGTTAACATATTGCACAAACTAATTAATATCTAATAAGAACTACTATTATTTGATAATGTATTATTCACAAGACACTGCTTAAATGCTTTGCATGCATTACTTATTTAATCCTAACGTAATTAGGAGATAGTTACTATCATTGCCACCCCCCCCTTTTAAATGATGAAACTTAGGCTTAGAGGGCAAGTAACTTGTCTGTCCAGGGTCGGTATTTCAAGCTGAGCAATCAAATTCTGGAGTTTACACTCTTAGCATACTCATATTTGCTATGCTACCTTAGGCCATTATTTTCTCAAGTAACTCTAGCATTCCTGAATTTAACATAGGCAAACCACAAAACTGCATTAAAAACATCTAAGTAATAAATACACAGTGTTACGCGCGCATAATTAAGAATCCAGTAAATTAAAGAGAAAACCAAGTTTCAGGACTGGAACCCACTGACAATCTGAAAAGTTACCAGACAGTTCAGCGACATGTTTATCTCTTTTGGGGGCAGAAATATACAAAAGCAATTTTAAATACTATTAAATACATCAGCAATTAGATAGCAATGGAAGGAAATTATCCAAATTCTGCTACTTCTAACTTGCAGTTGCCATGTCACTCTTCATTAACATAAATTTTTGAGACAATTCTTTCTTAAAAATGCTACATTTCACAACTACTTTATAATCAAGAGTATTTACCTGATGTTTCTAAATTTCTTGGTTCAGGTTCATCCAACTGTAGAAGCTCATCAAGAGCTAATTTTGCTGCATTGGATCTAGACTCCTTTTTATTTTGTCCCAGGCCCGTCTTGTACTGAACACCATCCACCACAGCACAAAATGCAAAATACGGTCCCATGACATTACCTAGAAAAAGAACTCAGAGTGAATGCTGCAGGACTTCACAGTATAATTCTGCCAGAGCTATCTGTTACATAGGAAACCATCCCAGGACAAAAACTGTAGAAAACTAGCTCTCTCGGCCTATCAGGTTTTTTGTAGGGCCAATACAGGTTACAAGTAAAGCTGGGTGGGCCCCGAGCTAGTTCTGTGGAGCCCTTCAAGCAGGCAGGCCGGCTTCAGATTCAGCATGAGCAGCAGGACCAACTTTAGAGTACAGGCCATACATGGAGTGATAGAGTCGTGTATAACGCGTGACAATGACAAGCATCCAAAAAGCTATCCAACGACTGAGAGAAAAATGTGGAGCCTCTGGCAACATCTCTCTTCTTTCAAACTTCCATCCCAATGAAGTTGAATTTCTGACCCCTCTAAGTGGCCTGATACTCCTAGAAGCTCCAGAACAGAAGGGAGCCTTTGATGAAATCCTGCGCACCTGCCAGGGACTCATGCTAAGCAGTTCAACCCATCAAGCCTTAGGGTGGGCAGGTGGAAGAAGGTGAATTCTCAAGAAAACCAAAGCATAAACAAAATAATTAACCTGAATGGCTTCTCATCCAAACTTCCTGGAAGGATTACCTTTACACAATCACTTTTACTAGTGTTCCTATTTGCCTGGTAAAAGAGGAAATGGAATCATTTCTTAAACTCACAGGCCAAAGAGTTTTCCAGTTCCAGTTTTACTTATTGGTATTTGGACTTTAGGACACCTCTAGGAAGCTGAAGTGTCCACTCTGGTTATTGATGGCTCCACATAAGCCTCACTGTTATTATCTTCTCTTCTCACATATTACATTAACTGCTGGGTTTTTGTTGTTGTTTTTTAAGATGCACATCAAGGTTTTAGAAGCGACTCCTGTTTGCATCTGGGAAAACTGCTTTCCTCCCACCATGTATGACCTCAGTTTCCCAAGTCTTTCCTTCACGACTGCCTGGGTTCCATTCCCAATTTACTTAACCTGAGAATATTTTGTATGTTTAAGAAGTGGCCCAGACGATTCTTATGTGTGAGATATTACTCATCAAACCTGTTAACAGGTGCTCTGTGTCAGAGTGCCAAGCACTTAAGCTTCATCCTGTTCATACCCCAGGTTCTCAAACTTTAGTTTGGATTAAAATCACCTGTACAGCTTGTTAAAAATACTGATACTCTGATATCACCACCAAATCTACTAAATCAGATTTTTCAACTAGTACTATGAACATAAAATGAACACCATTAACAATTGATGGGTTGTTTTTAAGTAGCTTTTGCTCAGATCGATAAAGATCTGCCCTGATTAATTATTTTTTCTTACTGTGACCAGCTGTTTACGTTTTCCAATGGCAGTTACACAGAAATTAAGCCCAGAGTATTGATCACATGAAGTAATCCGACCTACAGCAACAGGACCTAGGAAAATTCCCTTCTATAGTAAGACCCTATTTCTATCACCTGTTAGTTATTTTTATCCAAAACAACAGACTGGAAACTTGACTTCACTATGAAAATCCACTAAAATCTCAAAAGCTTTAATTCTTTGGCAAAAATTCTAACTTTCAGACCCATATTATCAAAAGTTAGTTATCAGGAAGAGAACATTAAAGAAATCAAACTATTTGAGAATGTGTGTGTGTGTGTGTGCAGCACACACATAAAGATTTTTTTTAAAGATTGTGATTCTTTGACTCTCATTTTTGGCCTCTTGAGAGCATTTATTCTCTTAGCCCTCCACTTCCATAAAGTTCTTCCTAGTCACTGGTCACAAAATGACTAGGTTTAGAGAACGGAGAAAATAGTCAACAGGTCTGCAGAGAAGTATCAATCATGTGCTGTCTTCACGTCTGATCCTTGAATTTCAGAAGCCAAATTTGACGATAATTTTTGTTAGGCATCAAAATCACAGACTCCTTCTCACAATGTTATGAGATAATCACAATCCAAATATTTAACATCCTTAAAAAGCATCATTATTCTACAAGTATTTAGATCTAAAAATAATACACCAGGCTGATAAGATTTCTGTTGAGCTAGCCATAAGCAAAAAAATTAAAATCCAATAATTATAAAAATTTTGTATATGAGTTATTTGCAGAGGCTCAAAAGGCTAAATATTAATATAAAACCTTCTGAAGTACACTTGTCAAAAATAGTAGTTATCTAACTCCAACATTACATGAAAATAGGAAATAATCAAATATAGTACCACTTATATTCTCTGCTTTTAACAGGAAAATATTTTCCAATATTGCAATAACCAGATGCAACTTCGCACTTGCCTGTTGTTACTGTTTCCTTGAGGTCAAGCTGAACCCGCTGCATCTGTGCAAACTGGTGCAAGGCTGACACAGGATTTATCTCTCCACGTTTGTATTTCATTATAAATTCCTTAGGTATTTTTTTTGGAGGAAGGACAGGATTTGAAATAAATGAAAGACCTTTGAAAAACAACGGTTCTGGAAAATTACCTAAAAATAAATGTTTACACTTGTCAATTTGATAAAATAAAGAAAGTAAGACAAGCAAAACCACTAAACCCTCCCCTAAAATGTAAGATTATCCCTGACACAGTCATACATGTTTTCATTATATACAAGTTTCTACTAAACAGTTATGGAACAAATGACAAGTGCTTTGTTACTGTACATGTCTTTTGGAGTACTAAGACTATTTTGCAAGGAAGAACTATCACACACCATTAAGTGGTATCAAATAATCACAGAATTTTAGTGATGCCAAGATCTTCTCTAAGCCATTTTTACACACGATGTCACTAAGGCCTAGAATAGAGTAAGACACAGACCCAGGTCTAGAGCCTAGTTTCTTGCTTCTCATTGACTATTTTATATTTCCTCTCCCGTGAATTCAACTGAATTTTTAAAGTGTGTTTGTCCCTGCTTAATATTTAACATTGATCTAAGTGATATGTGGACTACAAACCAGTATCCGTCCAATCTCTTCCCTGAAAAGGTAACACAGCCTCACCTCAAACTAACAAGACACACTTAAAAGGGTTGAAAAAATAATTAAGTGACCAGTAAAGGGAAGAAATTCTACCGGCTTCCTCTCATGTTGGGAGTCCTGTCGGAGTTCCAGGTGAGACATAGCCACAGGTAAATGAACATATATCCCAGGAATCATTTAAACCGGACACTCAAAAGAACGTACTGGCCATCCCAAAGTCTTAAAGAACTTCGGTATTATTGCAAGTGAAAAACAAGTCATACCTGTCACTTGTGTCACCTTGGATGCCATATTCGACATGGTGTAACTTTCTGAGGAATGTGCACTGGGTGCAGTTACTGTCTGGGCTGATGGCTGAACCGGCAAGTTCTTCTTCAACATCTGAGCAAAGCTAGGGACTCGGGAGCTCTGAAACCAGTCATTGTTGGCAGGCATCTTCTCACCTACAAATCGTAAGAAAAGTGGCAGAAAATGAGAAACAAAATAGTAGGTTAACTAAAAATACTCTGAAATAAAAAACAACCACGTTTTCATAAATGTTCTCACACACACACACACACACACACACACACACTCGGGCAAAATCTCTTTCTAACTGATGTCATGACAGCTTTCTGACTCGTTTCAGAAGACACGGAACCCATTTCTGCTAAATCCCTTCCCTAAGCACTGCTACAAAAAGGGAAAGAAGGGCCAGAGAGGCCTGCCTGAGGGAAAAGCCCTTAGGGGTCGGGGAATACGAAGAGAAAAAGGAAATATAGTAACAGGAGGCCTGTAGAGGCCCGTTGGCGGCCTCCCGCGTCCTCCCAACTCCCACCTACCAACATCGTCCTTCCTGCCCTGTCGGCTGGACGCGGCGGGCGGGAAGCTCAGGCCCGGTCGCAGGCCCGGCCTCAGGCCGCGGTGCTCGCTGGAAGACGCCATTGCTTTCTCCTCCGGGCCTCAACCTCTCACTCCGGGCCGCTCTGCGTGAGAGCCACGAGGCCGGCGCCTTTCAAATGCAGCGTCGCGGCAGCTCTGCAAGACCCAGGCGGACGCCGCGCACCGGCCTCGTCCAATCACCAACCGTCTCCGCGCCGGCGCTCCCGCCCCTGCATCTGCGCCTGCGTCACTGAGCGTGAGGCGCCTCCGAACGTTGCGTATGTTCGATGGTCTGGTCCTCTGAGCCTGGGCTTCCACTGCCGCCCCTCTCTGCTGGCGTGGGTCGGCCCCACGCTCACTCCTCTTGCCGGATGCCCGCCCAATGCCTCCCCACCGTCCTCACAGAGTCCTGGATCGGGGCCTCCCTATCCAGGGCGCTTGGAGGCAGGCCTCGTGGTACCCGTGTATGGGTGGGTGGCTTCAAGGAAACCCTTTGTTTTATCCCCAGTTGTACACTGGCAAGGGACCTGTGGGCAAGGCTTAGCTTCCATGGTGTCACAGGCGGAGCCAAACACTGAATCATGAAAACTGGTGGGGGTGTTGAGAGCTAAGACCTCTAATAATCTATTGGACAAACCCAATGTGATGTCTTCAAGTCTTTGCTCTCATAAAAGTTAAAGAAGGCCACGATGGAGGTATTAGCTGATAGACTGTTGAAAAAAATTTTAATAGTAAATTACTAAATACGTTTTGGCATGGAACCCAGAAAGAATTTAAGGAATTGAGTGACCTTGTTTATAACAAAATTTAAATGTCCTTTTAAGTGCTATTTTTTAAAATATGGACGAGGTTTCTGAAGAGTTAAATTACTTTAACCAAAAAGGAAAGAAAAAATAACAATAGAATTGATGGTATTCTGCCTCATTTAGCAAGAAGTATAATCCACCCACAAATACATGGGATAATTTGGAGGGAAAAACACACACACACACAAAACAGTCTCATTCCTCTCATTAAGCAATACGTTTTCAGTAATAGCTTGTTTCTTCAGTGATTATCAAAATGTGATTATGTTGCTTTGATCAAGTGCCCACGAATGACTATAGTGATAACTCAACGCAACATTTTATTTCTTTACATTTAGAAGCTTTTGCTTACAAAAAAATTTTTAAAATTCAACTGTTGTTACCAAGAAGTAGGATGATGAATAAAACTTCTAAGTACAAAAATATATAATTATATTAGGATCAAATTTCAGGAGGGACATGGAATGGAAATAGAAGCTCAAGAAGTAAAAGAAATGGGAAAAAATATACAATGGGGAAACATTAGTTTCTTCAATAAATAGTGTTGGGAAAACTGGACCACTACATACAAAAGAATGAAACTGGATCACTAGTTTATACACAAAAAATGAACAAAATGAATTCATAACTTGAATATAAGACCTGAAACTATAAAATTCCTAGAAGAAAACATAATTTAACATAAAATAACTGACCACACACATGATTTGGGTTTCTCATTTCTTTGTTTTGTCTATTTAAGGGTTTGTCTATTATTTTTATCTTTCCGAAGAACTGACTTAGTTTTTATTGTCTTCCTGTTACCTATTTTTTTGTTATGATAACTCAATGCAGAATTTTAGAGTTGTAAGTGAATTATGCACTATTGCCATATTGCAGAATCTAACTATGACTATATATTTACCATTTCCAGTGAGATGTATACTACCTTTCTATGTTTCTGTGATGTTAACTTTTTTTTTTCTTTTTTTTTTAACTTCCAATGAACTCTCCTTAGCATTTCTTATAAGGCAGGTCTGGTGGTAATGAACTCTTTCACATTTTGTTTGAGGAAGTCTTGATCCTTCCTTCATTTCTGAAGGACCACTTCTTCTCTGGGTATAGAATTCTTGGTTGACAGTTATTTTTTTTTCATTATTTTGAACATGTCATCCCATTCTCTCCTGGCCAGAAGAGTTTCTTTTGAGAATTCTGCCTATAGTCTTATGGGGTTCCCTTGTATGTAACTTTTCTTTTTTCCGTTGCTGCTATTAAAATTCTTTGTCTTTGACTTTTGACAACTTAATTATGTGTCTTGGTGTAGCCCTATTCTGGTTCAACCTGTTTGGGGTCCTTTGGGCCTCATGGATTTGGATGTCTATTTCTCTCCCCAGATTTGGGAAGTTCTCAGCCATTATTGCTTTCAATATACTTTCTGTCCCTTTCTCTTCTCTTTCTGGAATTCCCATAATGTTCCAATTTACATTCCCACCAGCAATGCACAAACATGGTTTTCTCATAGCCTTGTCTAACAGAGCCACAGATATTATGAATAGTTGCAAATTTAGTTTAAATTGCCCTTTTCTTGTTATACCATTATCACAGTAAATGTCAGAAATAAAATTTATATTTATGTTTTGTAATCTCATATGTCAATACTATTTAAAGCCATGGGAAATTTTTAACATTGAGAACTTACTGGCATAACTGTTTCTTTGAAGCAGAGAATTAATTATCTGAAGGACTCAAGTAAGGAACTGGTTTCTTTAATTTTCAGTTACTTTGTTTTATGAAGTAACTTTCTGGCAGTATTACCTTAGACACTAGATCCAAAGTAGGAATAGAATTTGCTTCTGTGGTAATTTTGACTAGTAGACATAATAATGTTCCTATAGCCCCCAACTGTAGGGGGGGTTAAGGGGGATACATAGATGAGGCAAACAATAGATAAGATGGTCTAGCAGAAAGAATACAAAATATGACTCTAGCACCAGGGTTTTGGTTTTAGTTGTACTAGGTTTGTGTGACAATAGAGAGCAATTCTTAATTCCCCTATTAACTATATCTATCTATCTCTTTAGGTATATAAATTCCCCTACTAATCATACACACACACACACACACACATTTATGCTACATATGACTTTGGCTGGCTAAGTATCTTGGTTCTTTTGGAGGTTTTAAAAATGTTTAAAAATCTATCAGAGAGAATACTGTCTTACCTACCTATGTGCAAGAGTTTGCAGCAGAAGGCTTTCTTGAGGTGCTTTCTAGCTCTAGGTGCTTCAGTTCTATTGCTTACCCAACCTTTAAGCTAGCTGTACTGACCTGGCTGATTTCAAACCTGAGTTGTGATTAACAGCATTATAGCTACTTTTGAATATTATTTTAGATTTTGCTATTTTTAAAAAATCTTTATTATGCTAATGCATGTACATTAGACATATACCTTCATAAGCACAAGATATATATGCATTATACATCTACCTTTATATGTACAAAATACATATAAACATAGAGTATAATAGAAACAAACAGCTGTATTCACCACTAGCTTCAGAAATAAAACAATAACTAATATTTCTGAAGCCTCTGCTGTGCCTCTCCCTGATTGTATCCTCCTTCAGCTAATTTTCATTTATTTTTATAAGTATTATCTTCTATGAAAACATTTAGTAACTAACACAGGGTGGGCATCTGTTAATTATAACAATAAGCTACAAAAGGAAGAAAAGACTCAAAAACAACTACAGACTGAAACCAATTTTGTGATTTTATTACAATATTTACAAACAATATTTTAGTAGTATTTAATCATATCACAATTACTCAAACTATATACAAATAGATATTTATACAAGTCTACATTTAAAAAAAAGAAAAAGCAATTAATTACCAAAAAAAAAGTCACATTATCAACAAGCTCTTTTCTAAAAGTTATGGCCAATAACAGGAAATTCACAGTTATTCTGAAAATACTTTAAGATGCAGGCATCATATTGCACATAATACAATTATAAACCTTACTGAGTAGATATATATATTTTAACCTAGTTTTTCGCAAAATTTACATTACCATGCAATACTTCACAGTATACAGAACAGTGGAACTGGAACAAACAGGTTAACTTACAAACGTTTAATATAATGGCCACAAAATTTAGAATAATTTTAAAGTTATATTTAAAACAATTTTAATATACAAAAAAAAAAACACTCCAGTGTAATAAAACTTAATGGACATAATCATAGTTTGTTCACAGATCAAGTTTCTTTTTAGTGTTCATCTTTGTCTTTTCCTTTCTTTTCCTTTTCATCCTGTAGTGCAGTACCGAGTTTTTTGATAAGAACGGACAGAACCTTGTCCAATGGGTCCATGACTCCTCTTTGAAGCCATTTTGGTATAGTAGTCCTGGCATGATGAAAGCCCAGTTTTTGAAGAATATAATCAACGCCTACTGGATCAATCTTTCTTCCAGTCCAAGAAATCAATCTAAAATAATTATAAACAATAATTAGAAGTACAGTGCCCTAACATGGTCCTGATGGTAAGTTCAAGAGGATCACTAAGCCTCTATAATACGTTCAAGACAAAATATTTTCAGTAGGTGCATTTGAATAATCTGACCTATGGTTCCTGGATTCACTGTAATAGCATTCATAAAATGTGTGATTTTAAGTATTCTTGATAAGCCTATACACAGTAATGGAGTTTAGTGATTTCATCCTGATTCATTTATTTTAGACCGCAAGTTACAAAGTCATCTTACACATTTAAAGAACTGATGGTTCGGTCTAAAACATGTTAATTAACTTGATGGAGGAATCCTTTCACAACGTGTACGTATATGAAATCACGACATTATACACTTAAAACAGCTTTCTACTTTGTTAATTGCACCTCATAAAGCTGAAAAAAAATAAGAGTTCAACAAGTATGTGGCATAATGGTAATCAAAAAAGGCTACATTATACTGAGTGTCTGCTATGTGCTAAACATGTTCGAAGGAAGAAGCATTTTCTTCCTATTCTTGGTATTTCTTTCCATACAGAGGAACAGCCATTTGTGAAACACCGCTGCCCTTTCTCTGCCCCCTTACTGATGATTTATCTGACTGGCAAATTAATGCAGGAACTGAGTAGTGTAGTTGAGTACCCTCCTCCCTACCTTCTCATAGGAGCCATTCATTTTGGTGTTCCTTTATGGCACAGGTTTTTCAAGGACAGGCCCCCAAATAGGTGACCCAAGACCATTCACGGCTGCCTGTGGCCAGGTAGGTACACAGGGCTTCTGACTGCCCGACTCCAGCCCACCAACCTCCACAGCGCTGCATCGAGAGCCTGCAGGGAAGTCCGATCCCGGCTCCGTAGCAGACAGCCATTGTTGCCAGACATCCAAACCACATTCTCTGGTAGCAGCTTTATCAGTATTAAAACTAACTTCGATTTCTAGCTGCCTCTCTTCCACTATTTCAATTAGGGAAAAGGGGGCAGGTATTAAGTACTAATCTGTTAAACTCTTAATAGTCATAAGCATTTTGCATTAATTAACTTATTTAACCATTGTAACAACCCTACAAGGTAGGTAATACCATTTTCTAAATTTGTCTTATGAGGCAACTGAGGCAGAGAGAGGCTATTAGGTCCTTTGGGCAATGTCACTTGGCTCCAAAGCCACTGCTCTTAACCATGCTTCCATCACTATACTGTATTATTTAACTGGTCTCATGATAGTTTGCTAAAAAAAGGAATATATTTATGGCAAATTTAACTATTTTTATGCTCATTTTAAATTAAAAGATACAACAGGTCCTCTGTTTCATTATAACAATGTAGGAACTTCATTCTTGTATCAATTAGGCTATGGTAAAATTGTAAAATTGGTTTCATTCTATGTTGTTTCCCTTAAAATCATAGAACCAACCTATCAACAACATCAAGTGATGATTTACCTAGTCAATTTCATTATATTTATTTAGATTTACAAATATAAAGCAGATTTTCCTTTTTTCTGCCTCTCAGTTTTATTTATTCTATTTTTTTGATTTTATTAAATTTATCAGGGTGACATTGATTAATAAGATTATATAGGTTTCAAGACAAACAAATGAGAAACAAGAACTCATAGACACAGACAATAGTTTAGTGGTTACCAGAGGGTAAGGGGGGTGGGAGGTGGGAGATGAGGGTAAGGGGGATCAAATATATGGTGATGGAAGGAGAACTGACTCCGGGTGGTGAACACACAATGGGATTTATAGATGATGTAATACAGAATTGTACACCTGAAATTTATGTAATTTTACTAACAATTGTCACCCCAATAAATTAAAAAAAATTAAATAAAAAAAAATAAAAATAAAAGAGAAGATAGAAATGGGGGAAAAAAGATTATATAGGTTTCAAGTACCCAATTCTATAATACATCATCTGTATATTGCATTGTATGTTCACCACCTGTAGTCACACAGCAGCCTAGCCGACTGTCCCCGTGTCTTTCCTTCAGGAAAGAAAAGTCTGTGAGACTGTGCATTTTTGGGACTTTGCTTATCTCTATTTTACACCTTATGTCTCTCTGTCTGGTCCCCAAAAGATGGTTTGCAGCCAATGACGGGTAAGATTCCCCATGGGGGGAATAACTCAAACCAGGCGGAACCGAGTGGGGATCCCCAGTGAGCTGCCTAAGAAGATCAAAAAGGAGCCTTGCCTCCCCTTCCCCCCTGCCTCGGAAAAGCCATTGCTGACTCTGGCTCTCCTTTCTCACCTGATTGTGAGAGAAGTCATGAGAGTGATAAAGATCAGCTCTCTCCACTTATCTCAACGGAACTGTTACTACATGAGATACTTGTGCCTGGGAGGGTACATATGATAGTTAAGATATCATGGGACTTGATGCTTCCGCTGTTAACAGACAAATGGTGATTGAAATAAACATTTTTTCTGCTATGATGTATGAGTCTCACAGATTGTGTAAGAAACAATGTTATTTTCTTGTATTTGTATGAGTGTCAATAAAAGCCACCAGTCGGCCCGATTCGAGGCTCCAATCTCTGGTGACTGTGAGACCCCTTGGCCCTCTGAGATTTAACTGCATTAAGTCTCTGTTTCTTTCTTTCTTAAAACTTAACCCAAAGCCGCCCCTTCTCGTTCCCTCATTGCCTTCAAGAACTTCAAGAACTTGCCTGTGTGCGCTGGACACGACAACCACCCAGTCAAGTCTCCTTCTGTTGTCATATATTTGACCCTCTTTACTCTTTTCTATGTACCCTCCATCCCCTCTTCCCTTTTAGTAACTACCATACTGTTGTCTATGTACGAGGTTTTGCAAAACCGACTTTCTAAATAGTTTTCTGCATTAGGACCTCTGCAGTATTTTAATATTGTACCTACTGATACTGTTAATTTTCCTCATGTGTTTATTATGTACTATGAATTAACACGCAAGTGTTTTTATCAGTTTTGTTACAACGAATTTCATTGAATACAAGTGACTAACACAAAGTCATTACTTTCTGCTTACACAGAAGTCCACTGTATAATTGTGTACTTATTTTGGTAGTGTGGGATTATTTTGGTATAAATATGTGTGAATCATAACCTCATCTGAATGAAATCTGTATCATTCTGCAGAATGTTGTGAAGTGTGATGGACTTTTTTTGATTCTGTTATTCCATGATTCAGATAGTTATAATTTGATTAACAAAGCAGAAGAGAGGAAAGGGAAACATAATAGGAATGTTGTATTAATCACAAGTGAGGACATACAGAAGTACTGCTAGTTATAGCAGCATTATAAACATAATTAACATTAGAAAACACTTTTGAAGTTCTGATATGAAAACAAGTTGATTAGCTGGGATCATGATTGTGGACAAACTGGACTCAGTAAAGCATTAAATTCCACATTTCAAAGTCATGAATGGATCCTATGCAGACAAAAAGACATTGTGACACTGTAGGTGCTATTACATTGTCATGGCACATGTGAGAAATTGTACTGGCTCCTTAATAATGATGTCTGACTTCTACTATGTCCTCCCAAACTAAGTTACAAAGCAGTTTATGGTAGCTAACTCAAGAACCTGAAAACAATGTGCTGGTGAGATGGTGAAAAAATAACAGCAACTATGGAAGAAGAGTTATTCTCATATTTTAGTGATTAACTGACAGAATGTCACACAGTGGACAGCTAATCAGCACTGAGATATTCTATGTTTGTGCTTCTGTTGAGAACACTTACAAAAGCAGAAAGGAACAGCAAAAATAGCAGTCAGACGTTTAGAGGTTACAACTGACTAATTTCTAAAAATATTTTTTGGTGAAAAGTATTTAATCTGACACACAATTTAAAACCTTTTTCTCATAATAATCCCATAGGATATAGGTAAATATATACATCTTCTTACCTAAGAGTGGGCTCTAGATGCCACGTGTTACACATAAAATCTCTCCAGTCCACAGTGGTATAAGTGATGCCATCTTCTCTGTCTTTCTCAGAGGAATTGTCATCATGTATAATAATTGGACTTTTCTGTCCTGGTCGAGTGGATAAAATCCGAGGTGGAAAAATGGCTATAATGAAAACGATAAATTAATATTGCAAGTCTATATATTATACGTTTACTTTAAATCACTACACAAATCGAACAATTGGCTCTATCATTTTATTCATGAACTGGCCAAAACTTCATTTAATTACATTTATTACAAAACAATATTTTAAATAAGCCATAAATAAATGCCAATTATTAGTATTGCTTGAAGACAATATCAAAGTTACTTTATTATCTTACAATTAGAAATACATGTCATTGTTTATTTTTGAGAATAGCATGTTTTATATATATATTTGTGTGTCTAAAACTAACGGTAAAGAATGCTGAGATTTATCTGATAACAGGCGTACGGCACATTCTTGTCGGTTTCCTAAAGAATGGTTGTAGGTGGATGACATTTTATTTTAACAACTTTATTGATACAATTCACCCGTTTAATGTGTACAACTCAGTTATAGTACTGCAACCACCACCAATAATAAGCAAAAGCAGAGCAACTGAGCAGACACCTGTATTCTTCTGTTGGGGACAACAATTTCATTCCCAGTCAGTGTACTTCCCACTGCTAACTCCCAATGAAGTTATAACCAGAGCGACCCATGCACAATTTATCTCAATGTTCTAGAAATATTGTTGATTCTGGTCTAGTTTTATATGCTGTTACGAATATTCCCAGGCCTGTTTATGTTTATTTTGACCAAAAGTAATTGCTTTTAGTTTTTAATAATATGCTTATAGTTATTAAAACATTTTTATTTATAATTGAAATCCCCATATAGATAATAAAACTTTGTTACTGTAAGTATTATATATGTCCAATAATCAAGTCCCTGTTCCCTGTTTTCCCATTGAAATGTTTTACAACACTTTATATAAAGAAAACAATTTTTTTTTTTTTCCAGAAATACACAAGTTCATGGCAGGCCAAGACCAACACAAAAAAATGACGATTTCACATAATACCTGAGAGAAAGAAATCTGGCAGACTTTCATATCTAGACAGATTAGAAAAGAACTCTGAACTTCATAGGTTTATCTAGAATGTTTTTCTCCACATTAAGTTTTAATATTAAGGCAGAGAAAAAAAAAGAGGATTGCCAGGGACTGGTATGTATTGGTGCTATATGTGAAAATTGCATCTACTTGTAATATCTATAACATTTCCTATTATATAGTTTCATGATTTTACTTGGGGAGTTTTCATAGATTTCTCCCAGCCATCATTACTGATCCTACTCACTCTGAATTTTCGGCATATCTAGATTGAATAGTACCAGAAGAGCAGTTCAATCTATGCTATGCAACCTTTGCACTCTTTCGACATGGTCTTTTGATCACCTGTCTTTCTGTTTTCTTCACCCAGACATTAATTATGAGGCTATTTTGAAATATCTGTAAGACACCTTTTATATTTCTTTCTTCATGAGAAGCAGATTATAGTGTGACCTGAACAAATGACAGGCATACCTCGGTTTATTGCATTTCACAGATGTGGGTTTTTTTTTTTTTTGCAAATTGAAGGCAAGACCCTCCACCAACAGAAAGGTTTTGACCGCTTTATTATGATGCTCTCCTTATTGTGTGGGGTCTGGACCCGAACCTGCAGCATCTCCGAGGTGCCTGTACATCTATTCCAAGCAGTTTTTAAAAATCACATCTGTTGTTTTACCATTACCATGTTTCCCCAAAAAGAAGACCTAGCTGGACAATCAGCTCTAATATGTCTTTTGGAGCAAAAATTAATATAAGACCCAGTATTATTTTTATAAGACCGGCTAGGTCTTCTTTTCGGGGAAACACGGTATGTATGCATGTAGTTGTACAGTAAATATTGAATCAATAAAGACCATGTACTTGGAGAGCATTCCATATCATTACATTTCAAGTTACCTTATTTTAAATAATTCCATGATATGGACACACCGTAATATATTCAACCAATTCCATACGGATATTAGAGTCACCATGTTTCTTAATGGGCAAACATTTAAGTTTCCAGTGAGTAAACCAATGTTGGCTAGCTCATAAAGACAAACACCACTGAGGTCTAAATATTTATAAAAAGAAAATGTTCTCTGCATTCTAAACAGATTTATTTAATTCAATTTAATTTTCCCAATTATGTGTACAAGTCCTGCTGCTTTATTATGTAGTTGTTCCTTCAGTCATTTCACTTTGACTGGCAACATTTCTTCAAAGAGGATTTCTTTTCTTTGCCTACTTTGTGAGAATCTCCTACAAGGCCAGATAATGTACATTGGTATACGGAAACATTCTGGAAAGCATCAAACATCACTCAGTGTGAAGCGTGGTTAGAAAGAGTACTGTGTACCTAGAAGATACTCAGAAAGCCTGCGAAATAGTCTTACTAATATATTATTTATAGGTATTTCATTAGAATTCATAGAGGAAGGAGACACATTGTACTCGTTTTGTCATAAGACCATAAAAATCCATATAAATGACAGACAACAGCCTTTCTTGAAGCTCGAAAAACAAAAACAGAAAAAACAAACCTCCCCAAACAAGAATATGCTACCTACCTTTTTCTTTTTCTTTAAGATAAGCCGACACTAAATCATGGAGAAACATGATGAGCTCAGCATCCATAGTCACACAGATGTGGTCAGTGAACTCTGTCACCACACTACATTCTACCTTTGGCTTCAGGCTGGGATCTGCAAGGGCAAAGTTCCTTTATAGCAGAGATTTCATGAATGAGTCCCTTTCTCACCGTTAATAAGGGCTTTACATGGGTTTGTGTAAATGCATCCAATTAAATGCAACAACAGAGAAATGAGTAGTTTTTGTATTTACAGAATGATGATTTACAGAATGATAGTTGACTGAGCACTTTTCAAAAATATGCCATTTATTCCTCATAAAAACCCCACGAATGAGGTCCTGTTGTTAGCCCCCATTTTACTGAGGAGAAAGGTGCAAATGGATTAAATCATTTGCCAGAGATCATATGGCTGGCATGAAAATCAATCAATTTGACCCAGGAAATCAATTTCATCATATTATATTAATATTACAAAAATAACCTGTGGGAAAACAGCAGTAGTTTGAAGTTCCTTTAGTATTTTCTTCGGAACTTTAGAAACTAAAGATGGTTTTCCCACATACCCTGTAATGAAGGTTCCTGTGGTTCTTGAACATGAATGGATTTAAAGTCGAGCTGCATCCTTGGTAATGCAAAGATAGTCTCTGTTTCATGATTGTAGCTAGAACCTCCTCGGAAGCCACTCAGCAAACTGGAATTCTTCACCATGGTGCTGTTCTCAGCGTTATTAGCATCAACATTACGAAGTAGGTTTAGCTCTACATACATAATAATAAAGATAGTAAGAATTGAATTAAACCAGTAGGCATTGTAAGCCTATAGCTTTCATGACACCATGATACACAGAACTTTTATCATTTCAGAAGTTAGAAAATAAAGACATTTTTAAAAATAGTTATATAGAAGCTGTGGTCTTGAGAATAGTTATATATCTCTATATATGTAGATGAGGTACAGATATATATATAAATATAGTGATGTTAATATGTATGTAGTGATTTGTACTTATATATATGTATATACACACATATATCACTATTCTCAAGACTGAAGCTTTATAACATGATTTCGGATAAATCCAATAATCCAATCCATTTTTTGTTTCTTGAACTTTAAAATGAATATTCTCAACTGAATTCAAGTCTGAATTTAAGAGTTTCATTAATCTCAAAGTTCTCCATACATTGAATACTTTACAGAATTTGCAATTAAATGATCCTGACCTTGAAATCAGGTAGAAGTCCTGATTTTCCCCAACATATGTGCTATGATTTCATTATGGTTGTCTTATAAAAATTAGCATTTTTTCTAGGTACACAGGTATCAGTTCAACATGCTAATAGTCCCTCCATAGTATCCCACCCAAAAAGGATCCCTTCCTCCCAAATATCTACTTAGAAAGTAGAATAGTCAATACATGCATAAACTAATTTGCTTCTTTATCCTCTTTTGTTCTCAGAACATTTCTAACAGTCTCTAATCTCTGGGGTAGCCTAATCCATAGTAACTATTTTCCATAGGGCCCAAGTCATCTTTTCCATTTTGAAAAGTCATTTTTAAGTAAAACATTCAAGTCTTAACACGTCTTAATCTAGTCAGCTTTACAATACAAATGAAATGTATTGGTAAAAACAGTACTGTAAACTTGAACACAAAAACAACCCCAAAATAAAAATTTTCATGACCACAATATTATAAGATTGATAAATCTAATCAAATGAAAAAGCTCATCAGAACCACTCTCTTTAAACTTCTGCTTCATAGGAATAAAATCATTTGGTTTCATTTTAGTCCATCCACCCTGAACCTTAAGTTTGTGGCCTTCTATTACTTAGTTGTGTAATAACTCTCTAAACCTCCAATGTTTAGCACTAGTATGAAAATATTTTTCCAATTATCATAAAGTAAACTTAACTTTACTTTAATTTATTTAAATTCTAATTTATTTAAATACTTCTAATTTATTTAAGCCAATTTTATTTTGAATGTTTTCAGTTACATCTGAAATAATTCTACTCTATGAGATGTTGCATTACCAGCGTGGTGCAATCATATATAGTATTATTGTTACTTATGTCAGCAGGAGTAAAATGAAACTTTTTTAATTGAAGAAATGAAAATCCTCCCTCCACTTAAATTCTAAGCATAGTCAAAAGAGCTCAAACTAGAAAAAACAAAACAAATCTCTCCAAAAAAACCAAACTCTGAACCTTCATTCCTGGTGGCTGTAACATAATTGAACCATTCTTTTACACTTGCGACTCCGTGGGGTGGGTTTTCATGGCGGCGCCTCGTTATCTTGGTTATTGTGGCCATGGGACTTTCCAAAGCTCCACATGGTTTGGTAACCATGGTATTATGGCCCAGGTGAAAATCCAATGTTTGTACAATATATGTAGAATGATCACTAGCGCCTAGAGGAAAGGAAAAGTTTCTTAATGTAACGAACTATATTTAGATGCAGCAGTTGTGGCCTTAGAGCAACAGATGTAGTAAGTCATACACAGATAGGGAGGGTTGTGAAATTGAGGAGTAAATCAGTGAAGGGGAAAAAAAAAAATCACAAATAATTTTTTCTTCTTTTAGTTATAATGGGATTTATCCCCAGTAAGGGGAAGAGCATCAACCATTTTTTTCATTCATCATTAAGAAACCTCTGAGTAGGAATTAAAGCTAAAAGGAACTGGGTTTATCATTGTAAATAGAGGTAAAAGCACACCCTCGCCCATAAAAATTATGATCTTGACTGGCAAATAATTTCCTTATGCTACCACTGTGTCTTCTGTTTATGTTTTCATAAGAAATATTTACAATAACTATTATTATTATGACTATGACCAGCCCCAGCAGCAGAAACTTTAATTGCTTAAGTAAGAAGCAGAGTAGATAGCAAGTTCAGAAATGAGTCATTTAACACGTCCCAGACTTTATATAGATACAAAGTGAACTTGACCTGTCAGGTACATGACAACACATAGAGATAAGACTTCAGAAATATTGTAAGAAAAAAAGACAAAGACATGAGAAAGGAAAACTGCTTTGCCATATGTTATCATATCAGAGGACAGCAAAGAGTAAAAGCTTAAAAGCTGTCAGTTTACCATCTTCCCAGATTTTCTGAGCTTCAGTCCAAAAAGCAATATTTGGTTCTTCTAGGTGAAAAAGGGCCCAGGATTTTGAACGGAAATTTGGACCATGAAAACAAGCTAGTGTCATATGATTTCCATGTAAGCTCATTGATCCTCCAAACTGCATTCCATCTTCTGGTAATGGGATCTGAAACAAGGATATGTGGCATCCTGACACCACCTTCAATACTCCAGGCCAATGCCGATGGTGGGCCGCATCAAGTACTGCAAGAAAACCAGAAACCACTTAGCCGGGAGGCCTCAGGCACATCCTGAATGGGGAGGCTGGGGAGGGGGGGCGGGAGGTGGCTGCTTTGTACAGCCGAAGTGACTCAGTTAAGGGATGAAAACAACAATCCAACTGCTGCTTAACATTGAGCAGAAGCTCATAAAGATACAGCTGGGAAAAGACGCTGCATAGGGATGGAATGAACTAAAGAAAGTAGTAACTTGCTAATAACAATTATAACTTACACTGCTGCAATGATTAATGAAATTTTATACGATCTCATAGTAACTGTAAACTAGGCATTTCATCTAGACCTTTTCAAGTGAAGCAGAAGAGGGAGTAGACAAACCAGTGGCTAGAAGACCTAGAAGTCAAATGCAGATCCCCTGAAAGTACATGTTTTTTTATTCTTTTAAACCCTTGCTACTCAAAAGTGAGGTCTGAGGACCATCAGCATCACCCCAAAACTTGTTAGAAATGCAGGCTCTTATGTCCATGCCGTGCCTACTGGAGCAGAATCTCCAGCTGCTTCAGACACACACTGAAGTTTGGGAAGCACTAATATTTCCCACTTATTCCAGGACTGCCGTTTTTGGCTGCTTTCCACAGCTCTCATTCTAGATCCAACCAGGGATCACGTGTTGCATTTAGTTGGCATGTCACTTTAGAGTCTTTTAACCTGGAACAATTCCCTGAAGACTGTTTGCTTGTTTTTCCATGACAAGGGCTTTTTAAAAGAATCCAGGCCAGGTGTCTTGGGAAACTTCCCTCTATTTGTATATGCCTGATACCATTTCTAATTTAAAAAACAAAAACAAAACAAAAAAACTGGGGCTGGAGGAACAAGATAAGTGAAACCACAAGGAAGCAAATGGAAAATACCTCGAAAGCACGATAGGACATTCTGCAGGACAACTGGCCAGGTCCCTTCACCAAGTCAGGTCATTAAAAAGAGGACCATGCTGAATTAAAAGAGAGTGAAGGAACACAACCAGATGTTTTAACCTGTGATCTTCAATTGGATATACCTTCAATTGGATTAACCTGTGATCTTCAATTGTAAGGATAATTTTAGGTCAATTGTGGAATGTGGTCAGAGGCTAGAGGAGATAAATTGGCAAAATGGAAAGTAGGAGATTGAGTGGAAAAGGTTACAAAACAGTATGATCACTATTTTGGTAAAAAGTACACACATGTATCTAGGTGCACAGAAAAGTACCTGAAAGTTTATGCTCTCAAGTATTCAGTGGTGATTTCTGGGTGGAATGGGATGTTTTGATTTTTTGCGTGTATTTTCTAGTTTTTTCTCAATGCACATGTACTGGTTCTGTGAGAATAAGTTATTAACCATTGTCCTGATTCTGACAACTTTGCACCACTTTTACCTCTATCACTAGTTAAAGCCGCCACGGGTGGCCTGGCCTCCTGCATGGCCTCCTTCCTATGGTAACGTAACTATGGTAACGGTGGTAACGGTAATTACAGTACATGGTCTCCTTACTTCCATTCTCAACCACCACATGTAGTCTGTGCTCCGCATAGCAGCCAGAGTGGTATTTTAAGAAAAGGAAAATCAAATAATATCAAATCTGTTCAGAAGTCTCCAATAGCCACCTACCATATTGAAAATCTTAACTGTGACCCATCTCCCTGAGTTCATGTCCGGCATTTTCCTGCTTGCTCCCTCTGGCCCCGCAGTGACCACCTTCATGATCCTCTAACCAAGTTTCTTCCTGTCAGAGGAGCTTTGCGCCCTTCAGGCACCTCCCATGCCCATAACTCTCTCAGCAGAGGTCTTTCACTTCAGAAAAGGCTTCCAAAGCAGCTACCCCCGCACACTGCCGCGCTCTACTGCCTTCCCCTGCTTTCTTCTTTCCTTAGCACTTCTCGCTCCCTGCAGTTATCCGGCATTTTCATCACTGCGTTATGGCCTGCCTCCCCCACTGGAACGTAAACTTCATAAGGACGGGAACTTTGTCCACCTTAGGTGGCCGGACCTGGAACAGTGCTCAACATGGTCATGCTGAACACACATTTGCTGATTGAGCTGCTGCGTGAAAAGAATCATCCGCCTAATGTGACACGTTAACCAAGCTGAACCACAGCTCACGCTCTCCAGCAGAACGTGGTGTGGTCACACTCAGTGTGCAGGGGCAGGAGCGCGTGTGGTTGCAGATGAGGGTGGCGGGGGAGGTGACACTGAACGATGACCTCTCCAGTGTGGCTTCTGTTTCCACTGCTGGGTGGGAAATCAGGTTCTCTGCTGAGTGACCAGGATGAGAGCGAGTGGATCACTTTGTCAGTGTGGAATACAGACATTATTACTTTAAATGAAGACTGTAACATATTTAGTGAAAGGCAGGGCACATAGAGAGGCGTAGCTCTAATTCTTACGTTGTTCTTGTGAACTTTTCTCTAGGTTATTCGTCGTGGTCTTAGGTGGAAGATAAGGAACTGGTCCCCAGGTCGACAGAGCTCGTTTGCTGGTGTCAAACTGTTGTGTGAAAAATTCCTGGAGCTTCATTCCTATTTTTATCAGGTCCGGTGTGGTTGACCGTGATATCATTACTTGGAAAATATCCCACTTCAAATCTCCATGGACAAAAATTTCACTAGAACATAAAACAGAGACCTTACATCTTACGGAAGGAAAACAGCTTAAAAGTACAAGAATAATTCTCTTCCCCACCCAGCTCTTTCAGTCACATTAACTGCATAATATAAAATCATTTTGCAAGAAAAATGAATTGGCTGTGCTTTCTCACTGGATGACAGAATATGTTAAAAGCAGTCATATACAGTGTCCAAAACGTGTTTCTGACTAGATACCTTTTATCGCTTATGCTCGACTCCAGTGTGTTGTAGAGATTGACTTTCCACTCATCCTGAAGCTTGAGGTCAGCATTACTAAAGATGCCCATGAGGATGCTCGAGCCCATGTAATCCACACGGGCTTCCGTCGAACCCATAGTAATCTGGATTTTGTGGCTGGGCTGCTGATTGGGATGTTCAGAAATATGAGCTGGAAGAGAAACAATAATTCCTTGTCACAGAAATGCCCAACAGGAAAAACTCATCAAAGCCCATTTTTAAAACGTTTTTTTCAATCTATGTTTCAGCTGTAAAATTTCAACATACCAACCATCTCCAGAGCATTGACATCTATGGTTCCTCCGACGACCCCTCCTTTAGAATCTAACTGTGATCTTCCCAGCCCAACGGACATGCTGATCTCGCGATCTCGGTTACTGCCTACCGACAGCCGGCCCTGGCTCTTCAGCCCACTGGTTGTCCAGCTGAAAGAGAGAAAGAGGTTATTAAGTAGACGTATGGCTTCCAGGGTCATGAATTTAAACAAGAGTTAGATGATTTCACAGTAAAATACATCTCTTATAAAAACTGTGGTAAATGTCTGAATATTAACATTGATGAGGCTTTTTTCTTAACTAGAAAATTATGCTATTTTCCTTAAAATTTTGTCTCTTTTTAGAACACATATTTCATGCTATTTTATATTATAGTATCTTTAGATTAAGTCTTTTTTCAGGATAAAGCAATTTTATATCTTTAATCTACTGCTTTTACTGTCTCAAACATTCCAGCATTAAAAACAAGGATTTTGACTTGCTTTACGACAATATAGGGAAAATTAAAACTAATGATTCATTCATTATATTTTCTTTGTATCTGAATAACTTACGTCGTATTTCCCATTACATTACTCATATTCATTTGAACATTTAATTGCTTCAAGTTGATAGCAAACACGACAAGTGTTTCCCATGGGGCGCCTTGTTGACTTGCTGCTTTGTTTGATTTGTTAAAAGGAGTTGATGTCTTTGAAAGTGAATCTAAAAACAGAAAAATCAAATGCACATTTATTCACATAGATGCTCAGCGATTACAAAGCAAAAGCTACTCGTCACTATAATCAAAAAACATAAAAATACGATAGTCTTGTATTCAGGCCTAACATTAAATAGCTGTCATATTGCCCGTGAAACAGTTACCCTTTGCTGAATGCTTAGAAAGACCTTGAAAGCAATGTGTGACCTCCACTGTATATGTGGGGATTCTGGGGTGTGGGGCGTACAGCAGCACAGATCACTCCCCACCTGGGGTTTTCTTAATGAAGGAGGGCATCCTAGTTGCTGCTGCCAGATGGAGGGTGTGAGGTAGGGATTGTTCTGAGAGCAGAGGCCGCTGCGTGCCTGTCTTCTGTGTCTTACGGACTCAGGTACGTCTTGAATCCTGCATTTGTTCATTAGACTCTCATCTTACCTTGTGACCTGAACTAGAGCACTCATGTTTATGTGTTCAAACACAAGTTGAGTGCTGAGCACATCAAACAGTTCAAAAAACACTGGGTGAACAAAAGAATGACTGAGTGAATTCAAAGACGAACTTCCAATACCAAACATCTTAGGTTTGTTTTACTTCTAAAACTGACTGTACCGCATGGATCTCCCTAACAACGCCTCTCTTCCTATCCCTTTTCAAACTACTAGCCATCCAGCTGTCTCTTCTGCTGGCAAATACTTAGAGGGGTTTGTTTGGTTTGGGGTATCACCGCGGCCCGTCCACCATCTTCCATAAAAACCTGCAAGAGTGTATCTCCCTGCAGTTGGGACAGAAGTCTGGGAGTCACAAATTACAATTTTTATCTTGGGGGCATGGGAGGGCTACTAAAACAAAGAGAGCAGTGTTACCTCTTCGGGGAACTGAAGAATCAGACACGCTCCTGGATCTTATGGAAGCTGGGGATTTCAGGCTCTGCGCTGCTGTGCCTGGTGACATGGTGCTGTTTGTCACATGCTCATTGAACACATTGGGTGACTGAGGCATGTGGGTGAAGGAGGCCGACTGACTGGGCTGCTCCCAGGTCCTGCAGTAAGCTTTTCTTGATGATTCGGGGGAAAGATGCTGGCTTACCCCTTCAATGGAATCAGGGGTCCCTGGGCCAGATGCTAATAGAAAAGTGGCAACAAAAACAGAATTAAGGGGGTAAAACCACCATGTTATAAAATAGTAAGTTTCACCACCCTGCCATTTATGATCACTTTATATATTCCTTCTAATTCTCTATTTGACAACTGTACAGAAGTTTACAGTTTGCAGAGTACATTCCAGCATGTTATTTAATTCTCACAGAAATTCTAGGACAGGGCTGGAGAGGTACTCTCTTCCCATTTACAGATGAGGGAACAAACCTAGATCAGATTTCTAATATTTCTATTGTATCATGCTAACTCTACATTTTACTTATACAATATAATCCTACAATGATATCAAAGTCCAAGAGAACAAATGCAGGCAATATGGTAGCATGTCCCCACCATTTTCTGTTTTCCATGTTTAACTAACAGTGATTAACTCGGATGGTATTTCTGCGTTTCCAGATTTTACAAAGATTACAGGGTAATCGTTATAGAATAAGTCAGCTGAATGTCATCTCTGAGAGGGCAAGCTTTTTGTGACCCACAAAATGTGCTTAGCACATTAGAGGGGTGCAGACATTTGTTGAACGAGGGAATGAACTGCATGGTACAACCTACCAAGTAAGACGAAGTCTGTGTTACCAACTGTGGGTCTTGGTACCATTGTAACCAAAGTGAAAAACAACCAAGTATAAACTACATTCGTGTAACAGGCTTACTTGGCAAATTTATAGTTTGGTCTCCCAGGAACAGGCGTCTGGCAATACTTCTCCTATACCAGGCTCTCGGAAATGCCAGAATTTCACTGAGTCGGCGCATATCATATTTAAAGGAAGCAGACCCTATATCACAAACAGCTGATACATAAATAAATAAAATTTGTTAGAACAAATTTCCAAAACCTTCATTATTTTTACACAGTAGGTATAATATGAAATGGTACTACAGAACTGAATTTAATGTTACAATTCATGAAATATCAAAATAAGTTGCATGGTATGATTAATGAGTGATAATATGTTCTTTTCACCAATGAGAAAAATAGCACATTCTAACACTATTAGTTCCATTCCTTTTTTGAGATGACAGCGAGTTGGAATTCTACTACCACTTTACCAGGAAATTCTCAGAGAGGTTCTAAAAATCAGTCTCATAGACAGTTTTCAACTTAAACAAAGGGCTATCCTCAAATACAACAAATGAATCATCAGGACGAGCTGGTCTACGAACTTCCTCAAAAGTCGCTGCAAACTAAAAGAGCTGTGTGGCAAGAACGACTCCTTTCCTCTTAGACAAAGAGCAGTGACTTGGCAGTGTGAATGCGTCCCGGGTGGCCACGTCCCGGGTGCTGTCTGAGCACTCTGCTGCTTGCTGTGTGTCCTCGTCTATTCCTCCACGCGGCTTCTGTAGCGTTTACACACCACCGTCTCCCACATCAAAGGTCTCTGTGAGCCTGAGCCCATCAGCCAATTGTTTATCTGACCCTTCTACCTGAACACCCTAGAGGCACTTCGTCTACTGCTCTACAGCTCCTCACACAATTTGTCCTCAAGCTTGTGGATTCTCTTTTATTTCTCTTGAAACCATTCCATCTTCTTTTTTACTGTCACAATTCAGGCCTTCATCCCCTTGGTCTATTTCAACAGCCTCAAGCACCTTTCCTCTCCCATTTTTCATACTACTATCAACTCTTCCTAAAACACCATTCTGAACCATCATCCCCTTTTTACAAAAGTACATAATAATCAGATGTTAATTGCATAATCCATATACAATTTTGCCTTATTTTTTGTGCTCAGAACACTTAGCATGAGATCTATCTTCTTAATAGATTTTTAAGTGTATAATTCAATATTGTTATCTTTGGGGGTGATGTTGTCATCCCATTTCTTAAAAACCTCTAATGACTTCTCACAGCCCACAGGACCAGAATTCTATCTGTCGCCTGGCATCTGAGTCCCCATACCCCCAATCTGGCCCTGGTCTGCTTTACGAGCTCTACATCAAGCCGACTCCTCTCCCCCTCCGGCCCCACCTACTTTGAACAAGCAATGAAATGCTCTCGCATACCCATGCTTCAGCCTCAGTGAACCAAAGTATAAGTCAAAGACATACTCTTCGATGTTTCTGTGCCATTAAATACCATGTTGCCATAGCCAAGAATATTCCTATATAATTTTGAAGATCTGGCCCAAATATTTCCTTTGTGAAGCCATCTCTCATCTCTCATATTAAATAAAATTTATTGTTTCCTTCTCTTTACATGAACCTGTATTATAGCATTTATCACACTGGACTGTCATTTATCTGTGTACTCCTCAGACACTGCCTTACACATGCCTGTACCTCACTCACCCAGCAGAGTACCTGCCACAAGCTCACCGTAAAATACGGTATTCATGTTTGTTGAATGAATACTGGGTTGAGTGTACTTACTGTATTTGTTTAACAATTTTAAAAGTTCACTCTCATAGTACTCTAAATTCTTCCAAATGTTCCACATGCATTTAATTTTAAATATTCCAAAAGTTCTTTGCCCATAGTTATATAGCTGGTTACAAAGCTAGCAATACACAGGCATACGAATCAGGACTTTATGACACTCAGCAAATTATTTTTAACTCATCCTTCTTCAGTGTTTTAAGAATTTTACAATTAGAAAATCAAATAAAGTCAGAAATTGTACCAATTCATGGTAGAGAAGTGAAGAAGCAGTTCTCAGTGATTTAATTAGGCATGTTTTAGCCCTCAGGTGACATTTCTATGTATTTATCTAACACTGATTACTCGGACTGAGAAAGTACACGAGGCTGGACTGTTACTGTTCTCTTTTATATTAATTCATTACTAAAAGCTCAATATTACATTTAATATTTAAACACATAAATAATATTTATAAATAAATTTACTAATAAGTGTATTCATAAATTTAATATTTAAACACTTCAAAAGGAGGCCTGTTTTAATTCTGGAAAACAATATTTTAATTAAAATACTATAAAATTGAATACCAGATATATTTATCAGCGTGGTGTCCATTTTGCTTGCAGACTTGTTTACAGACTGACTTTCAAAAAATGAGGCACCTCCTGAACGCCTTATCCGAGACAAACTCACTTTTACAAACTCAAGGTTTATACTCAGTGAGTCTTTTCGACCAGTGACTGAAGTGGGTTCTTCATCCACATTCCCTTTAAAAAGAACACACACACACACATACATGTATGCATATACATGCACACACACATGAAATACCCAAAACACTGGAACATACCATCAATTAAAATCACCTAAGTGAGGTAAATAGCAGAATGATCTAATGGGCATTTTTAGTGGTAAAATCTGCACTTTAAAATGTCAGTGAAAATTAAGGTCTCTAATAGCGATGATAATAAGTCTCATTTTAAATTAACAAACATGATGCACACACTTGAAAATCTTACTATTTGTAGGCTATCATTTCTTATACAAATAGACGTCAGATCCAAAGAGATTACTGCGCTGTGTTTATCAATTATAAAATATTCTGAGTTTTAAAATTTTTGTATAATTCATTTACTTGACTTATTTTTTTCATATTTCTACTTATTTGTAGAGACAGAACAGAGGGGAAAAATTTTAGTTTCTGATCTTGTTTTTTTATATCCATTATTAAAGGTATCATGATTTCTGAAAAGACACAGTAGGTTTGAAGAAGATGCAAACAGCTGAGCATACCTAGTCCTCCTGAGGCAGGCGTGAGGCCAGAGACGGCGCTTTTTTGCTTCCCTGCTCCGTAAGGATGAAATACATAAAGGGAGAAGTCGGACATGCACGCAGTGAAGCTCAGCCCGGAGGAGCTGCTGCTGGGAGTGGTGAGATCGGACTGACTGCTGCTGTGCCGACTCCTGCCTAGGGGACTGCCCAGTCCTGACGAGCCTACCAGGGAACACAGGAGACCCCAAATATTTGTAAGCCACAGAAAACAAAAGAAGCCTATCACTAATGTCGTCTCGAGTACCACACGTAACTTGAAAATAAAATAGAAATTCTCAAACATTAAGTCATCAATAGATTTAAATCCTTGAAAACACAATGAGGGCTTCGATGTACTTTCCAGTTAATTTACTCCATAAACCAGGGTTGAATCCCCTGTTCATCTCTGAAACAATTATATACATGTGTGAGTGGCCAACTCCATGGCTTCCTGCTTCTTCTCTCTGCACTACGGGAAGCCTGCTGTGGATGAGGTACAGCATAATGGGGGTTTAAGCAAAGGGGGACACCAAATAAAGAAACCAAAATTGTACAGTTGGAGTCCACATTTCAGTAGGAAACAGTGGAAACAGAGCAAAGCACACACAGGCTGAAAGTGAAAGCTCTCTTTGTCTTTCAGAACCACGTGTCCTCAGTGGCAACATTACCATGGGTGGACAGGCTAATTCCAAATATGCTTTAAACTTCAAAACATGAGGATATCTGAATAGAACATTATATGATTTTGGTGATGACTCCAAAATATGTGTGTCCAGCTCAGACCTCCTTTGCACGTATGTATATGTTGCAGCCAGTTACCTGACATCCTACGAGAATGGGTCACAGGCATTCAGCGCTTATCATGTCTGAAACTGAACTCTTCTTGATCTTTTCCCACAATCTCCTTTTCTTCAATGTTTCCCATCTCCACTAAGTGATATTTCCATGCAAATAGCTCAACCTGAACCCTGGGGGTTACCTGTCATCCTTCCCACTTTTAACTCCCTTTCGTACAATTTATCACCATATCATTTCTATGTCTAACAATTTCTGTGTCCAACATGTATGTATCAAGCCCGTCTATTTCCCTCCGTCTCACTACTGCTATTCTAGCCTAAGGAATGATCAGCTGTGGACGGCTGACCCGGCCCACTGCTCTCCTCCTGGAGAGAGCTGTCACACTGCAGGGGGACTAGTGATCGAAAAGTGGGTCTCAGAATCACACCCGCGTCTCTGCTCAATCACTAGTGGCCCCCTCGCAAAACTGTTCTCTGCCAGTCTACCCCTTGTTCACCACGGTCCACTTAGACTAGTCCTATTTTATTCTTCCAAGTTACCGAACTCTTTCTTGCCTATGCATTTTTTATCTCTACCTGGAGTGTTCCTTCTCCTAACTCTGCCAAGCTAACTCATACCCACCTACTACTTCACATTTCCACTCACAATATGCTTGTTTGCTTATTATCTGTTTCTCCAAATTCAGTTTTAAGTTCCACATTAGCAGGGACAGTTCCTGGTAGCTGAGTTCATTACTTTAGGTCCAAACCCCAGCACTGACTCAGAGAGACCCCAGAACGTTCCACAAAGATCCTTTGAAAGAATGGTTACTGTCACAACCTATACTTTTTATACATTTATTCTCATCATCATTCCTTCTTGCAAGTTTTATGATAAAATGAGCAGTGCTATTTCCTTTTTTTTCTGAAGCATCAAAATGTGGGCATGAAAAATAGTTGCTCATTTCATATTCCTTTCAGGATACATTTCTAGCATAGTATGTATACATTGCTATAATAATTTAAGCGTTAATAATTTGTTTTGTCATTAAGGAAAAAACTAAATGTTTCAACAGAGAAATGGGCATGGATATATTTCCCCCGCCCAAGCAGCCAATGAAGTAATACAACATGAATCAGAAGAATAAAATCCCATCACATTAACAATGACCAAACATAAACTTAAAGCACAATGTTGGGAAGGATACAGTGAACATGGCATCCACACACACCGCGGTTAGGATGCAGAAATCTTACAGTCTCACTGGAGAGGAAAATGTATCAAATACTTCAAAAATGTTCACACAAAAAAATTCCACTTTTCAGAATTTATCCTAAGCCTGCTTATAAATATTTATATACAAAGATATTCATCCCAGCACTATTTACCAAATAAAAACAAAAAGTCCAAGGAGTCTTAATATATGATCAAGATGATGACATATATCATGCTGTCATTAAACTTATTTTAGAGATGAATATTTAGAAACGTACACTTGAAATCTTTATTATTTTCTAACCAATGTCACCCCAATAAGTTTAGTAAAATATAAATAAAACAAAAAATATGTATATATACTTGATATAATTGTAATTCAGTGCGATAAGAAATCCTTGCCAGATAACACTGCATCTCTTACTTTCCACTTGCAAAACTGTAAAAACAGCATAAAACAAAACATGAAAAAGGACTTGAGCTTATCATTACATGAGTTACTTCAGAAGGCTGGCAGTGCGTACATTCGAGCCAACTACAAAATGCTACCCAACTGCCATCCACTTGTGACAAAATATACTCAAAACTTTGATCTACTGTAGATTTTTTTCTATAAATACTCTAATTCTCAAATATTCTCCTTTCCGAACAAATTTATTTAGAAGTATATACTAACTACTATTAAAAATACTTTTAAAAATAGCCTTTGGCTCTATGCCAGCGGACTAGAAAGAAGGCCATCTGTGTACCTGGAGTCCCAGTTTTGCTGGTACAGGCCTTTGTCCCACTCTGAGAAGTGCTGCCTCCAGGGGATAAAGTCTCTGCAGGGTACACGGTCCCTAACGTCTCCAGTTCTCCCCGGTTTGAAGAAAACACCAAGTCCAGGGATGGCAGCTTTAGCATGCATTCCACTCTGGATACTGGTAAACAGCTAAACTTGATCTGTGAGGGCTAAAGACAAAAAAGAAAAGGTTAGGAACGAGGTGGTTAAAAAAATTTCACACTGTATTCCAAATATTACATTGCCGTTTCAGTCCACATATACTGAATTTAGTGACACATAAAAGGATTTTGTGTCTAATGTACTTGCTTTCTTAAACAGACACATGAGACATTAACCAATGTGTTAACGAAGTGGTATCATTTCAAAAAGTCTAAATATGTGAGGAGCTATCTTTGATAAATATTTAGACATTTAGATAATTCAGAACATTAAAGATGTTTATGTTCACATAATACTTGTTCATAATAAAGTCTCTTAAAGGAAGTGATTTCCCTTACACTAAAATTTAAAAAGACTGTTGTATTCATAAACGTGTTAAAACTCTCAAGCCCTCACCCATTACAGGTTTTCAGCAGATCTTGAAAAAAGCTAGTGCAAAACACCAGAAGGAAGCTCTTTGGCCAAACCGCTAAATAGAAAATGGTTTGACCCTTAGTGTTTCTTTTATTCTTGAGACTGATTATAAGATTTTAATGGAGGGTAAACTAAATAAACCATGACGGTTAGATACAAGTGGTTTTTAAATCCTCCTTAATTAATGGACTCATTCAGATGCTAATATATACTCCCAAAAGCCTATTGATAGGACTGCATTCTAGAATAAAATATATAAAACTCACCTAATTCTTAGGAAAAATCTAACAAAGGTATTATTGTGACTTTATATCTCAATTACACTTTGTATCTGCTCAAAAAGGACCATGGTGGCAAATATAGTGCCATAATAAAAAAGGCATAAATGCAAAAAAAGTGTTTTAACTTATATATTTTCATTTTTGCCCCAAAAGTATGAGATCTAAACTTTGAAAACCCAAGGCTCTGTGAAACTTTTCAGCAGAAAAGGAAGTACACACATACAAGTGCACATGAGCTTCCCAGACGTTCTGGAAACCTCAGCCCTGAGAGGAAGTAATGTGGGAAGGTTCAGACAAACATCAGAAAAACGGCTTTCTCTCCGATGTGGAGGAGTGAGTGCACACCTGAACCCGCACATACACCACCACGTCCACAGGGAAGGAGGAGTAGGCAGACGTGGAGGACGACACCAACGACGTCGTCGACTCTTCCATGGGGTCCGGTATTTCAAAATGTCCCATGTCTTCGTCTTGGGAGCTGACAGCTGTTGAAATATTTAGTTTTAAGTCTGATCACCAGGGCATGTGCTGAGAGACCCTCTGCCCCTATGCAAGTCAGGGCTGAGCCCGGGTGAGAGCGCACAGCACATGCCTCGCAGCCGCTCGTGCTGCACACCTGCCCAGGCAAACCGCTGGCTCCTCCAAACCCCGACCCCTGTTGCTACAGCCAACACATACAACAAACCGGGACTGACACCTCGGCCCTCAAGGACTTTCCAGCCCAAGAGACACATCTGGGACCTAAGGATGTCATTTTGTCATTAACTAGCTGCGGCTGTGCGGCCGTGGGAAAATCATCCAACCTCACCAGTACTTAGTTTCTCTATTTTAAACGGGATCTAGGTGATCTCATGTTCTTTTTCAGGTATATGATTTTTTTATATTGTCATTGAATATATTATGGAATAACATATAATACCTTACGAAATCCTTCTAAGAACTAGGGTCCCAAAATTTTGTGATGGGGAAGTAAATCTACACGAAAGATACTCACTTGTATAATTCCTCTCAATTGGTGTAATTGGGATAGTTTCCAAAGCCTTTTCCAGGAAGTCTAACAGGCAGGGACTAATAACCATTTCTTCTGGCAATGACTGAAGTGCTACCCAGGCATATAACTTGGCTGTTTTTACTCCTCCACTTCCTTTTCCTTTGGCTAGAATAATGATAAATGTGAGGAGAATTTAATAAATAGTTCCCATAAAACATAGGATCATTTTGTGAGAAATTAGAATTATATGACAGTTTAATCAGGTAAAGCACCTTATTATACTTGAAACCATACAAGAGTGTAATAAAAATGGCAGGTTGATAGAAATGATGTATCAATGTTAGAATACAAAGATGAGTAATGATGTATATATAACACAACAGTTATTCCTGCTTGCTCTAGCTCACAAAGTTTGGTTCAGTTTTTCAAGTTGATACTTTGCTAAGTTTCTCGTTAGCATTATTTTGTGTACTTAAGAAGATATAGAGAACTCTGACAAACAATATTTTGTGACAAGCGAGGAAAAATGTCACTGTTTTCAGGCTTTCCTATGTCCTTGCTGTTCTTAGCTCGTACATATGGGCATGAACGCTTCCCTACGTGGGCTGCTATCTCACTCCTATTCCACATCAGACCTAGCTAACTTTGGCTTAGGTTTCCAACTCCAACGTGTATTAGTTTTGTAAACCTAGGACGGAGGTTCAACGTCCATGAACCTTAACTTTCCTCACTTATAAAATGGGGATAATTCCTGTCTTGCACTTAATGGACAGAGATGTGCCTTGACAATTGAAAACTGATATAAAAAAGTTAGGCATTGTTATCATGATTACTGGCTATTTTAAAAGATTTATATATCAAGTTCCATCTCCCAAATGAAACCTTTTCAAATAATTCCTGTCCAGTCTGATACTCCCTTTTTTGGGAAATTGTATGTGTAAGGTAGTACTCATGTGGTGCGGTAGCCAGATTCCAAAGTAGCTTCCAATGGCCCTTTCCTCCTGGTAGTCACGCCTTGCATAGCTCCCTCCCACACGGAGCAGGCCTCAGCTGTATGGTCACTAAGATACTGTGGGCGTGAATGCTGGTATGTGACTTCCGAGGCTGAGCCAGGAAAGACATCGTGGCTTCAGCCATGTTCTCTTTTGGATCACTTCTTCTGGGGGAAGTCAGCTACCGTGTCACGAGAACATTCAAGAAGCCCAGGGGGGAGCCTGAAGCATCCGCTGGCCGCCGTGTGGTGTGGACAGGACTTGCTGGGAGCAGATGTTCCAGACCCAGTTGAGCATTCGGATGACAGCAGCCCTAGTCAACAGTTTGTCTGCAACTTCACAAGCGAGTGTGAGGTTAGATTCACCCCGCTAAACTGCTCCTAAAACTCTGATCCACAGAAACTGTTTGAGGTTATAAGCCACCAAGTTTGGGGTGATTTGTTATGCAATGATAATTAATAAATGTGGTCAAAACCACTGTACTCTGTCTTGTATAAGTTTGATGTGTAAGTTTTTGTATAAGTTTCCATCTAAATCACAAGCTCCAAAATTAGAACTACATAAAACTTTTTCTAAATACACATAGATCTAAAAATATTAAATAAATATTTAGTATATTAAGTTGATTTTAGCAATGGATATTCAAAGGTAATTATCAACTCGAAAACTAGCCAAAAGTAGTTGGCCCAGATTTCCATATATGAACTTCGTACAGTCAGTATTGCATCTATATCCTTTTTTCTTAAACATGTGAATTTGAAAGAAAATCTCACTAGAGCAAGTAGGTGATGAGTACAAATTAAGTTACGAAAAACATGAAAAATAAGAGTAGAGTTTCCTTAAATACCTGAGGGGATAGGTGGGGGTTGGGGAGGAAGTAAGGTGTTAGTCTTGCTCTGGACAGTGCAGGGTAAAGGAGGAGAAGGAGGACACGTGGCACTGTCTTTCATACCATACAGCTTGGACTCTTTCGAGAGGGTTCTGGGCAAGGAGGATCCTCTGGAGGCATTCGGTGATTCGGTCTTTAGCGTCTTGGAATTGTAATGCAACTGGATTGAAGGAAATAAACTTTCACAATTAACAGCATGCAGATGAGGAAAACCAAGAAGTGCAGAAAAATGTGGTAGAAAGAACACTGGTCAGGAGTCAGAAGACCCAGTTCCAGTTTGTACAAGTCAGCTTTGTGATCCTGGCAAGTTTCTTAGCTTTTTTCATTTTTATAATTCAAAGGGTGTCCCAACTAATATTTAAAATTCTTTCTAGCTTAACATTCTAGGATTTGATAATTCCAGAATCTAAAAAAATAGTTTAATAAAGTTGCACTAGGCAAGGTGTGGCAAATTTGTTATGAATATGAATGTATGAAAAATAACTTATTTCTGGCAAAATTTCATGGAAAAAGCTGTATAAAAGAAGTGGCGACCTTCAATTTGCTGTTCTTATGTTCAAAATATGGTGATGTTAGAGAAAAATGTTGGAAAGTTTCATTTTAACATACTGGAGAAGGAAGAACATTCATGATAGAAAATAAACAATAATACTAATAATCAAATCCCGTATCCTAGACATTTAGGTTTTACCTTTACATCAACTCCAGGAATGTAAAATACCGTTGTCTCTAAGTCACTAGGCTTTGTCTGGAGAGATGATGGCACTTTCTTGCCACTCATTAAATGGGTAGTAGAAGCATAATTAGTTTGAAACTTCTTCTTTTTTGAAGGAGAATCTTGATCTAAACTCCTGGAACTTCTATCGTAACTCCTATAAATAGAAAAATGTACCTTTTTAAAAAAAGGACATTTATTTCTTTCCTTTTGTTTAAATTCAAACTGCTATATATACAGTAAATAAAATGTGATTCTTCATTAATTGAAGTTGAAAAGCTAAAGCTTCTCAGTGTCTCCAGCTAAACTGGCTTACGCCTGGCACAGAGGACGTTTCTATTGTATGTTCCATAATTCACAGTGCAGTTACCTTTATTCTTTGCTGAGGTCACAATTGTTTCACATGCATATAGTAGGTTGAAGCAAATGAGATTGCTGAATTTATTATGATTTATTAGGGTTCAATCAAAAACAAACAGTCATCTTTTTATCATCGCTACCACATTTGTAAAAATTTAACTGTTTAAAGCGCCTTTTTATCTTCGCATTTTATAAAAGCCTCCTTTGACAAATAGGCCATTTAAAAATCTTTTATTACAGAAAACTTCCAACACTTTAAGAGAATAGAAAGAATGGTATAATGAACCCCCATGGATCAATCCCCACCTTCAAAGACTGCCAGCATCCCGCACTCTGTGTTTCATCTGTGTTTCCATCCCCTCCCCACCCACCCACCCACCCAGTTAGTTCTGTTGCCTTAGAATTCTTTTTTAGATTAGGAAAGAAAAGCAAAACAAAAATCTGAAGAAAAAAATAACCTAATGTTAAGCCTGTGTACAGCACCATTTATTTAATGATGGAGACAATGGCAAGCCGCAGTGACATGCTGGACAGCGTCCCAGAATACTGAGACCTCTGGTGCAGCTGATTCCCAGCTGTTCTTGTTTCTTTATGGAGTCATCAAAACTCCCAATAAACAAGATATATCTGAGTACTGCACTGTTCTTTCAAGTAGCAATGTGCACAATACAAGACACAGACTAATCGAGAAATTCATACTTGTTTAAAGGAGAATTCTAGAGATACAACTATTTTAGTCAACACATTTTCTAGACTCTAAATCAGACATCCATTGCTAGTCACCAGAAAGTATGATACACTTGTTTAAAGAAATAATAGGTTTTGCAAATAACCACTCAACCATTACGACTATGATTAAATCTTCTCTTTAAACCTGCATTTTGGGATGTGAGGGGGAAAGTTTATTGTAATTCAGTGACCTATAAATAGTATTTCTAACAAAAGAAATTACATGTACCCTTTTCTGATCAATTTACCTTCTCAAGCTTATATCATCATGTTCTTGTAGGAGAGTAGTTGGGTGGAGCACACATTTTCCACTATCAATTTCAACCCGTATGTCAAGTTCAAAGTCGATATTTCTCTCTGTAGCTGTGCCACTAAGACTTCGGTTAACTGGTGCTGTCGGCCAGCGTTCTGTGAACAGCTGATGGACAGCAGCAAAACCTGTTGCTTTTTTACGAGAAGTATGTCTACAGAAAGAACAACTGGTCATTACATTGTCATAAAACAAGGGAGCATTTTTAACGAACTATTTTCCAACATGGTACGTGTGAGCAACAGTCTGTAAATAAATTTTACTATTTTATAAATTCACACATATACTCAACTAGCTCACGCTAACTGAAGTTTTTCCTAAGTGTAACAGAGTCACATTTCAATCAGCTGCTCTGTACCGAGAGCTGTGATGTCCCAGGCAGCGTCCTGGGGGCCGAGTACACAGGCCCCGCTGACTGCTGTGACGGAGGCTGATGGCAGTGTATGCAGCACATTCTACAATTTGGGAGATTTCATTTCTGCACATGGAATTTTGCAAATTTTACAAATCTTCCCAGATTTGATTAAAATACAGAAGAACAGGAAAAGAAAAAAATAATGCCATATGGAGCCAAACTACATTAGTAAGCCATTAGTCTCACTCTGGCTACCCACATTAAGATTTTCTTCCTGTGAAAATCAGCAGTTATATATAATGCTTTAAGCTCAGTTCTAGACTCTGCAATCCTACGTAAGGATCTTCAAACAAAAAGGCTACTCACGAAGGTTTCCTGTAAATATAAAACCTTTCCCTCTCGTGGTCTTCATCCTTTTCGTCCTTCTCGGAGTCCTCACTGGTAGAAGACAAACTGTCCTCCCGGCGGCCCTCTTCAGGTTGGAAAGTGACGCCTGGTGGAAAGGCTCCTGGAGTTCTGGGAGAACTGAACACGGAGCACGGCCCTTCGCTAGGTGATGAGTAATGGGGGGGACCTTCAACGGTTACCGACAAAAGGTCCAGTTCCGTCTCCTCTGGAAACTGATTGTCAAAAGAGCAAACAGGAATTAGGTTCCAATTATGAATTTCTTCTCAATTAAAAGAAGAGCAAACATATGTTTAAACATTTAAAAATTCTCTCAGAGTTGAATTTCCTCACTCTGAACTGAAAGAAAGGTCAGATTAAGAACATAGGAAATGGCACACCAAGGAAGGAAGCAGGTCAAACCACAGAAAGCCACACCGCCGACATTGTATGCATTAGAGTGAAATTTGACTTTATATAAGCATGTATCATATTAATTTGCACATACTGTAATTATTTCAAGCACAAATTAAACATGCTGTGGAGACAAAGGAAACAATGTGATCCACCATCCGAAGGCCAGAGAGCAGTTAGTGATGGAAGAGCATGCAGATATCTGTACAGAATGACATGTGCTTGTAGGGGACTTTTGTGGACATGTCTTTTAAAAGTGAGTCCCTAACGGGTTGAAGAAAGCAAATAGTTTTGTAATCCAACATATCACTCAATCGAGCTTAAGATGCTATGTATTAAGGTGAATAGTTTGTATAAACACCATGTCACTAAACTGAGGACTGCACCTGGAGGCTACTGTACTTAAGGAGGTAAAAGAAACAACAAAATTTCCTATGACCTATTTTTGATTCCCAATTCTGAGAGTGGCTTGAATATCCTTTGACAATGTGATAAGCCTTTGTAAATAGTAATGTGCAAGGTGACACAATTTATTGATGCTCCTATTAGATAGTGAGTGAAATTCTAATTTCCTAGTTCAAAATTTCAAACAATTTGCAGAATCCAGCGTTGCTTCAATTTTTATAATATACATGCTATTTAGTAAATAAGTAAACCAGATTTTATCAGAACATCTTCAATTTTTAAAACTGTGGTAAGAGTTCATGTAGATAGGTATCCCTTTGTTTTATACTTATTCTATATTTAACAATGCCTTAATGATCTATTTTGTAATTTGTGATTTTTATATACTATTTTTTATAAACAGCGTATGCTGCTATTTAAAAATAGGACTTGAATCAATTCAAATATTAATGCATTTAAAAATTATTTAATCATCTCCAATATATACACATATTGAATCATTAATCTGTATACCTGAAATTAACATAATATTATATGTCAATTATATCAATTTTTTAAATGTTGGACAGGAGAATAAAAAGAATCAACTTAATTAGTACAATCCATTCAATTCACTGTAAATGATTTATTTCCAAGTTTACTTTTAGAAAAAAAAAAGGACATGTTTATCAAATTCACTATATTATAATCTAATAGTTCGAAAACAAAATTCAGTTTAACTAAATTCAGTGGAACTATAGGATATATACTGAGACTCTAGCTTAGGGAGAAGGGAAACAAAATACATGTGGACTAAGTACCAGTTTTTAAATGGAATTTGCCAGAAAGTTTCCGGACAAAGGTTTATATAACTGGTATGTAGATTAAAATTCAGTTGTACTTGTATGACTTATACTTAGGGAAAATATTTGGCTCATAAAAACGTTAATTCACTTTATAAATGACTGGTGCACATTTTCCACACTGTTTTGAACATGACAATAATTTTTTAAGTGGATTGTTTTTATACAATTTTTTATACCAGTGACTCGTAAGAAATAACATTCAATGACTGATTTGTTGTTGTGGGCTAGGTTTGATTTTAGTTCAAACTAGTTAACTAATTTCTTTTTTTAAGAAAAGATTATTCATTTTGTAGTTGAATGTGGGGGAAAAGAGATTCATTTAGGGATATGCTAATAACTATCATAAAGTCCATTTTCTGGTTTATGATTTGGTTGAGTTAATTTGGTAAGCTGATTTAGTCTTTCAA
The DNA here is from genome assembly GCF_004115265.2 of Rhinolophus ferrumequinum. Taxonomy (NCBI): domain Eukaryota; kingdom Metazoa; phylum Chordata; class Mammalia; order Chiroptera; family Rhinolophidae; genus Rhinolophus; species Rhinolophus ferrumequinum. The sequence continues at coordinate 5,033,627 of NC_046301.1, read as the reverse complement.
TTTTGAACATTAAATACTTAATATTAAACTATAAAGAAGTATAGAACTAAAATATATTTATGCAAGAGCTTATGTAACTCAAACAATCTTAACTCTTTATGTAAAATATTTTTGAGGTCTGAGTTTAGTATGAAATGAGAGGAAGACATTTTGAAAGTAGATTTTCAAGGTGGTTAATTAGTTTTAAAGCAGAATTTGTGTTGTTCTTAATAAGTACCTGAAAATACCCTTCCCCGGGACAGCTGGATTGTGGTGTGCTTCCCCATACTGTTTTTTTCAACTTAATTAAAATAATAAAAAAAATTATAAAAACTTATAAAAACAAAACAATGGTTTAAAAGTACATAAATATACAAAAAACAATACAAACATTTTCAGTGTGCTATAAAATCAGAATACAACTTTGAAGCTGACCTTCTGGCTTCTGGTTTCTGTTATTATGTCTACACATTCTACATTAAAGTACATAAGCAATAAAACATGTATAAACCTTCTACATTTACATTTGTGTATAAGGCCTAATTTAATGGGGATTCACAATTGAAAGAAAAATTATACAACAAAACATTTCTACGTAAGAGCAAGCAGCTGGGTTTTTGTTCTACACATGAAACACTAACCCGCCGGCAGTGCCTTGCTGCTACTTGGTAACGAAAAGACATCAACCATCACAGTCCAAACTTTCATTGTAGGTAGGAGTTAGTTTTTTGAAATGGTATAGCTATTATAATTCTAGAATTACTAAATATTATTTAGCACTGTGTATCTCTAATAAATAATCACTCTCTTACTGTATCTTGAATATTGAAAGTCACTCTGGGCCCAGGGGATGCTGCATCCACACGGATTTCCGGGAGCTCCTCAGTTTCTCCTACTCGAGAACTGTAAGTAACATATGAAGTTATAAAACATTAACATTCTTGTTGGAAAAAAACTCCTGGACTTTACAAAAGTCTGACTCATGACATTAATGTTCTATTTCTAAATATTTACCTTACCCAAGGATTGAACTTTTGGTATCCTATTTCTTAACCGTTGGTATCCCATTAAAAAAATATATTCAATGTTTTGATTAACAAAAGATTTCCTAAAACTAAGCCATATAAAAAAGAATTTATAATTTTTACTTTATAGTGCTCATTTACTAGTAACACAGTATTATTCTTCAATAGTCTGTAAAATTTCCCATTTTTTCATATGCTAAATATGTGTATAATCGTGCCTTTTCTAAAATGACTAACTTAGAGCTGCAGCTACTAATATGCACACTTTCATTTCTTTGGAGAGTCTAGAAGTTTACACAAAAACTTGTCTAAATAGCAATGTACTTCATGACTAAAAAGCACACAATGATTGTGGTATAAATGTTATAGAGGAATTCTTCAGATAAACTTCTTAGTGTGACAGCATCCACTATTTCGGGTATTTGACTAATAAGGTCCGTATTTGCTATCATCATTTTACAATTTCCCCAATTAGAGCACAATAAATAAGTGGTGGGCCTTGGTAAAGGAGTCAGACATTATTACTTGGCTCATTGGTTGGGATATATTACCTTGCCCTTTCCATTCGCTTAAGAGGTGGTCTTCCAGAAGCAGAAATGGTTTTCGACCGGTTGTAACTTGGTTTGTAACCCAAACCCCACTTATCCTTTAGGGAAGCAGCCTAACGAAACGGGAGAGAAAAAGTGTGACTTAAGGCAGTTGTTTACTATTGTAATATCTGATTTCCGATAAAATATTCTACTATAAACATGTTAGCTCATTTCCCCCAGGTCAATAACAAGTTACTTTAAAAGTCACTTAATCCAGGTGGATCAAAGGAGAGCATGAATCAGCTACTCTTTAATCCTTATGTCAATGAGGAGAGCTGTACAATGGAAATGCGAGCCACCAGCTAGCCTGAGAGAAGAGAAAAAAGATTGAGGGGGGTGATGGGGATAGAAATAAGAGGAAAAAAAAGGAAATGATTAGAACCGAAAGCAAAGAGGAAGGAAATGAGAATTACAAGAAAAGAGGAAAAGAAGTAGGGGGGAGTGACCCTCAATCATCTCAAGAACCCCCCAGGGGCACCCCTGCAACAGAACTCTTCACCACAGGAAAGGAAGTGGTGATCTGAACTCTCTCCTGTCTCCAGATCCCTCTTCTGCAAAGGTGACTACCTGCAACAAGGGCTCAAACACAGTGAAGACGTACAATGCAGGACTGAACGGCAATCGAGGGTAGGCTCCAAAGGACACCAATGCTAAGAACCCAGGTGTAGCTTCACTGATTTCCCTAATCCGCTCTATCTAGCTTTATTCTCAGCAGTCAGTTACCAAGTATAAACTACCTTATAGACAGTATGTGAACAATATCTTAATTATAATGTATGATCATGAGGTACGTAGCTGCAAAAATTTTAAATACAGAATTATGCATTACAGATCACTATCCATTTATTAGTATCAGAAGCCAGTGATAACTCAAATTGGACTTTAACTGTAATTTAACTAAATAATTTAGAACAGTATTCAAACTAGGTTGTCTGGGACTTTGGGGCGATCAAGGAAAGTTCAAGCCCATAAACACTGGATCCCTGTACCTTCCCCTCTTCCTTTGATCCAGCAGCTCTGATTGAATCTGTTTCTACGTATTGGGGTGCCAATCAAAATCCTTATTCTAGTAAAAAATGGAGGACTCTGCTGATTATTAAAAAGAAGGTTAAGAACCCATTTATCTTTTTTTTAAAAATAGCTTTTCTACTAACAAGACCACCCTCACCCAAAGCAACCTATCTCCATTTGAGTAAGTTTTAGAATTATTTTCTACTATGTGATTATGGCATATCTGCATATTTATTTCAATTGTTCAACCACTGGACTCAACCCCAGAAAATGTGGTAGCAGTGGGGATCAGAGAGAAAGAACTTCTCTTTTCAGAGACTCAAACTCTAGTAAGGGCGACTAGACCCGCAGATAGTAAAGACAAGAATGAGGTGCTGAGAACACACAGTGGCTGAGAGGTAACAGTTGAGGGGATGGGATGGGGGAAGAGAGGACATCTCAAAAGACTTCACATTTCAGTTCGAGACTAAAAGGAAAGTCTGACTTCATGAAAGGCAGATAAAACACGGTGGCTAAGGCATAGACTGCAGGGTCCCACTGTTTGGAATTGACTCTTGGTTCCATCGGGACTACTAGCTGTATAACCTTGGTCACATTACTTGGCCACTCTGTGTCTCAGTTTCCTCATCTTTAAAATGGGGAAAATAATACAAGCTACCCCACAGGGTTCTTGTAAGGAGCTCATGGGTTATTGAAAGTCAAGTGCTTTAAACAGTGTCTGGTATATAGCAGATATGAGATGCACAAACCAGGTGGTATTATCACCAGCAACGGAGGAAATAAGGGAACAAACATAAGTATCATCATAAAGTTTCATGAAATAAAAAATAAAAATAGTCAACTTTAATAAAAATCTTCATATACGTTGACTCACTCGCATACTGGACCTCCGTAATTTTTTCCGAACATCTCTTCGAATGTCATTCACAGCAACAGACTCTAACTGTTGGTAACGTTGAATTTCTTGATTTATGGTTCCTTCACTTGCACCTAATTTTCTGGATGCAAAACAGATATGGCAATTAATGTAAAAAGGTAACAAAGTAAGACTGATTTTTACTTGCTCTTTTTTAACTGTTGCATTTTTCAGAATATCTAAGATTATGTGAGGACAAGCCAAAATCCTCCATGGCAAACTGTTAAAAAGCTCGCTCTTATGTTTTAGGAAATGGTTCTTACCCATTTTTGCATCAAGAGTCCCTTTGACAAGCTCATGAAAGCTACGGACCCACTCTGCAGAAGAATGTCTGTATGTAAAATTCTACATATAACTTAAGCTTCAACTAAGGTTTTAGAGGAGGAAATATATTTTGCTTCAAGTCATTTTTTCCCCTGAGAACAAAACTCAAACTGTAATGTAAGTAAACAGGAAAATGTGAGTCACCATATCATAATGAGTTTACAGGTAAGTTTTTAGGTAGTACCTTTCATTGTACAGAATGCATATATTTGTGTAAAGTTTTTGAACACAAAAACCCCCTACAGGTACAGAGGTGTATGAAGATTAGAAAAGATGAGGCATGATAATCGCCTTTTGAGTGATTTTTTTAAAAACAAAAATTTCAAAGTTTGGCCAGGAGAGCAGTTAATCTTATAGAGGAAATTATCACTTAGTTCTATATCCAGCAGGCAACAGATAAAGAAAAATAAATTTCTACCACTTACTTCCCCTCCCGACTCACCCAATGCCCCCTGCAGTCCTGCAGGACCGCTAATACAGGAGGGCAAAACAAAGCAAGCACTTTGAACTCAGGCACACACAAGTACAAATTCTAATTCTTTAACTCCTCCTAGCCTGTTTTCGCAACTACAAAGTCTGGATGATGCCATCTAACCTCACAGAAATATTATGGAGATTCGACTGAGATAACATGTCAAATGAATAATAGGTCGTTAATAAATGCTGAATTTGTTTGCCCTCTTAAAAATGTGAATTCCAGAAATACTGTGAGCAAAAGACTAATACATTTGTTAGTACATTTGCAAACTCACGTGAAGATGCGTGTAAACGTACATACACATGTAGGGATACACATATGTGATATATCGTCGGTCATAAACCGCTCAGAAATGGGGACTTGTGATAATGCACTAGACAGGACCTCAGGGAAATTCCCAAACTTCTCTGGACCTCGGTCATGTCACTGATAAACTACTTAAAGCCCTGTGATTCTATTATTAGGGAATACTGTAGAAAGAATCCTGCTGCATACTTGAGATCATCGATGACCTTGGCCTGTTCGTTCAGCTCCCTGATATCCACTACACGCTTCATCGTTTTCCTTCCTCTCAGTTCTCCTGGCTGGCTGCAAGCCGCTCCTTGTCTCCGATACTCGACAGCTTCCTGAAAAATCCAAGCATGCCTGTCAGTACTGCCCTCGGCTCACACAGCAAATCTGCACGATCACAAGCACGACACTTGAATCAAGGGGAGCATGCAAGAATCAAAGCCATCTATTCAAGTACAGTGATTGGAGTCCAGTGATTCGAATCCCTTCGTTTTCATAAGGAATCTAGTTGCTACCTACGTTTCCCCAGGAGTGGGCTCTGCATACTTTCAAATGGGACTGGCTAGACTGAGGGGAGACCCCCATCTCTGGGTCGCACAGATACTCTGCAGGAACAGAATGGCGCTGATGTGGGGGCGTCAGGCCTAGCAGGTGATTTACAAGTCGCTGCCCAAAGCTGAGCTTGTGGCCATCTCCACTGACTGAACTTCCATCTGAACTCTAAATATAAACAGTGACAGTAAGTTTCCAAAGAATGTCTTTTGAAGATCGAAACTATTTCATGACACAACAGTAAAAACATATTTTTAAAAATGTGTAATACCAGAATGAAAGCAGAGAGTAACTATCAAGTAATCTACAAAATGTACACTATAAATGGAAATACATATTTTTTAAATGCATACTGCATTCTGTGTGCGTGCACTTTGCTTTTGAGTTTCACTTTGTAACATCTTTAGAGATAACTTACAAGCAATAAAATTCACCCATTTAAAATGTGCAATGCAGATTTCTTTACGTATGTTCTTTACGACATTCACACAGCTGTGCAACCAGCACCGCAATCTGGTCCGAACATTCTTCATCAGTCCCCACACAAAACCTGACAACTCAGCAGTCGGTCCCATCCCCACCCTGACCGCCCGACTCGCTGGCCCTAGGCGAGCACTGCTCTACTTTCTGCCGCCACAGATGTGCCTGTACTCTTCATGTTAGCACGTTACCTGTAGGTCAGGGCACAGGTTGGTTGACAGCCATTAAGAAACAAGGGACACCATTAAAAGACAGTATTATGAAATTAAAAACAATATTAGGAAACATAGACACAGGAACCACCACTCCCTACCTTCCTCCCTAGTGAGCAACTACAGTATAATGAATAGCACTGGGTTAATAATACCCGTGTCTCAGGGTAAAAGCCAGTCAGGAAATGTCCAACAGTGAGAGGACTTACAGTGTGGACGGTGGGAGACATAGTGTCCACCTCGTCCTCATCCGACAGGTCACCTATATTCACGGAATTCAGGTCAGCGATGTCGTCCACATCCTCCTCTCCTGTCAGCGTGGTCAGGGTGTTGCCCAGAGCATTGAGTCTCTTGCCGATGTTTGGGTCCATGTGGACATCGATCCCACACATCTTCCACAACACATTGAGCGTCCAGGTGCCAGCACTACTGCTTTCTGTTGAAATGAAGAAGTGGCATTTCGGGTCAGTCTGGAGTGTAGATATTTAAGTACTTCTATGTTTAAGGAATAAAATGGATGGTGGCCCGGCCCTGTGGCATACATAACCCATGTCTCTCACAGGCTGTCAGGCTGTCAGGACCTGGGACCATGGGACTGATTTCCCGACGGCTTCCTCTGTGCAGCACCCTTTCTCCTACGTATGAACTAGTGGAGTCGTTCCTCCCCCACCCCAAGCTCATCTCCCTTCCCTTCATCATCCATGGCGACAGCAGGGATTGCCAAGCCCCTTGCTCACTAGCAAGAATTAATTAGGTAATGAGTCTGGGTGAGGGTCAACGTTGGAAAAGTAAGAATCCTTCCCCAGACTTGAGAGGAGACTGGTCCTTCTCTAGCGATGGGGCAGTCGGCTCCTGAGCTGTTGGCAGCCACGTTTGCCACCATGTGTCAGGGAGAGGTGAGCAGAGAGACGCCGTGAAGCTCCCCGAGGAGAAAGACAAGAGCTGGAGAGAGTCTTGCTGAGAGCGGGACTTGTTCAGGAGTTCCTGAGGGCCCCTCAACTGACCCGGTTCCTTCTCGTCACCGAGACAGCCATTCCCAAGTTTCACTGTGGTCTGATAACTAATGTCCTTTTAATAAGTTCCCCTTTTCGGTTAAGTGACTTGGAGGGGCTTGTTAACACTTCTAAACAAGAGTCCTGACAAAAACTTTGATGTGACCGTACTCCCAACCTGTATGTTTACCTCGCTTATCACGTTCCTTCTACCTTTACAGCAGGTAATTTCCTAACCTTGTGGGTCCCCCATCAGTGGGGACGTCACCCTTGCTGCTGTCTGGGACAACTTACTCAGGATGAGCACTGAGGCTGGGCTTGGGGAGGATGAGAGGGAACAGCCGGGAGAGAAAGGCAATCTACAAACCTTAACCTGCTTCCACCCTTCTGAACATTGTAAGAGCCCTTAAAGAAATATCTCCCTTTAGCTTCTGTTCATTTTATACCAAGCGAGACAATAACAATGTATATTGTGCTATCTTATTACTTCTATAGTAATCTCCTAACTGGTTTTCTAGGGTTTTCCCCTCTCTAATCCTTGAAAGTGTCCCTTTGATACTGTCACCATCTACTTTCTTGCTCAAAAAAATTCAATGGCTTTCCTACTGTCCACCAACTCAAATTCAAACTTCTCATTGTGGGGTTTAAGATTTTTTCCCCACCTTATTTCTCACATAACTTTGTTCCAACCAATTGGACAACTCTAACTAGACATTTTTTTTGCCGTCATGACTGATACCTCCCAGTTTTTGCTTAAGAAACAATTTTATCCATCTTTCAAGTCCCCTTTTAAATGTTCGTTCTTCCATAAAGCTTTCTCTGATCCTAGTATCCTTCCAAATTTGGAAATTTTCTCTCCCGCCTGTAATTTTCAAAAGCAACTGGAGCTTTATGTTTATTGTATTCACCATGTATTACATTTTAATTATGCTGCAGAGTCTTGACTACAATTATTACAATTTAAATTTATGTAGTAGAAAGTATATCTTATTCATGTTTGTCTTCCCCAAACACTTTACAGTGTATCTTATACATAGGTGTCTAATAACTGTTAAATAAATAAAAATGTTAATAATATCACAAAATGTTTTTAAAATTTTGTGAACACCACAAAAAGTTTAGTTAAAAGATCCCCTCACTATTGATATAAAGGCAGAAAAAACTACATATATAAAGGCAAATTCTACCTGACAAATGGAGCAAAAGCAATACCAAATGCGAACCTACCCGCTGATGCTTGGCCTGTAGTCCTGGAACACACTTCATAGGTGCCATCTGGAACTACACCTGCACAGAAAGACCCCAAAAACAGTTTTCAATAGAATTATGCTTGTGATTAAATATTATATGACAGTATTTCACCCAAAGATTATTATCTAAATAGAAATAGGATCACTCACTTCTCTAGGTTTCAGATTCTAATCTGTAGTATGGAAGGGCTGCCATAGATGACTTGTAACATCTATTTCAGATCTCACAGTATTTTATTCTATGATTTTAAGAATTCACTCTCAGTTTTATCTTCACATTCTGCATGTGATTTCCTCATCTGAGTGACACCTGCCTGACTCTGAAACGTTACTTCCTGGATGCTATAACAGTTTACACCATCATGAGTGAATGGCACTTTGAGACTGGAAATGGTTTAAATGATAACTAAGAACCACCATATTAGATCACAGACATGATTTATCAGCCTTGTCCTTTCCTTTGACAAGGAACATCTTATGAGAAAAAAATGACTGGCTGCCATGATGTCAATCTCATACGGTCCTAGACCTATCCCCAGACATCTGACTTTAACTTTGAAACATTTACTACCACTTAGCTTTAATCTGAATGTCAAAAAGATACGTTAATTAAATCAACAATTTTAAACCGTAAAGGACATACCATCCTTGAAACAACGTTTAAATAAAGTAAAGTCTAAAGACAGAATTAAGACTCTTTCGCAGTAAACCTTAATGGAAATCAAATTTCAATCTAAACCTGAGAGTGCATACATCTTAAATGAAATGTCCTTTTGCAATTCACTCTGTATCTTAATTGGTCTTCCCGGATGTTACCCGAATGTTACCCGAATCTGAGTTGTAGAAAAACTACATCTTATTTTGGGAGAAAGGGTATATTTGTTAAGTGACAATTTCTATTATGTGGTTTTCTTTTTAAGATAGTGCCAATGACTTTACAATCTAAATTGTATTTTTGAACCATATGGTAGTGGTGCCTCACATACAATTATAAAATAAGAAAGAACTAGTCATGGCTATAATTCAGAGCAAAAGAAACCTAGACTACCCTTGCAAATCTAAGAATGCTAGAATGAAAAGAAAACCCTTTGAAATTTGAGTTAACATAATTGAGGCCAAGCGAAAGGAAGAACTAGTAGTAAATAAAAAAAGGGTAAAAAACTTTCGGGATATCCAACCCCAAGAAGTGTCAAAGAATTGTTTTTTAAATTAGGTTTTAAAAATAATTATGTAAATTCATAGAATACAGAGCCATGATGAATTAATAAGGAAAATTAAGATTTTCAGGAGCAGATCCAAACCCTGAAAGTGAGAAGGAAACCAGCTAAATAGGCTCTTCCCCGGGTACCATGGTCCATGCATCAGACACAATGCTGGCTTGGACCAACCACTACTCTGAATCCAGGGTGCTAATTCCCTGCTCTCATGACTGAATGCTACCCAGGTGTTAACAGAGAGCTTGGAGTCTTTCAAATTTCTTACGCCATTTTGGCTTACATCATTTTTCTAAATACCAGTTCATGAAAAGGGTTTAATCTTTGCTATTTACTTACATGGCCCTTTGAACTCTTCTTACAGATTGGCTATTCTAATTTTTACAGCATTATCACCAAAAAAGCATTATCACCTAGAGAGGAAATTTGACCGGGCCATCTTATTCTAGAGCATGATTTTACAATGATCAGTAAAAAAATCATAAGGCATAGTCCTACTGTTCCTTATTTCTCTGCCTTATACTCAACTCTTCTTTTTCAAAAATATTAAATATCTGTTATATCCAAGTATATTTACTACTAATAAAAGTGACTAGTAAACTAACTTGCCCATTTTAAAATTTGGAATTGTAATTATATCGATGAAACAACTACTCCACTCACGCCATGCCTCTCTCCCAAGACACCAAACGACAAGCATGTTACAAAATCAAGTCATTTAATTCCCTCTAAAATCCAAAATAAATTATGACTACCACAATTATCAGCATGTCACTGTCCTACTTTGTTGGGATAATATACACTTGTATATAAATAATATACAAGTTATTGTTTATATTTTTTATTATGATTTTGATTTTTGAGTCAGAGGCATATATCTTATGCATTTTCCCTTTAAGGAAATGGTAGGTATACTTTCTTCCAAATATATTCTAACATTTTAATGACTATAATGGTTGCAAAGATGTGATCTTAATAAAAATCAGGTTTAAATTCATTTTGTTTTAAGAAAAAAAAACAAAAGACAGTTATAGTGACTTTAAAATATATATATAACAACTATATAAAATGATTATTTGTGAAGATTTCTGATGAAAGCTATTTTCAGACTTTTGGATATTAGGTATGAATACTGTGATACCAAGTTTTCTTAGTAACCTAAAGTATTTCAAAGAAACCCTAGTATTTTACCTATGAATTATCTAAATGCAAAGCATCCAAAACCAAGAATTTCACCTATAATTTTATCTAAGTTTTAGTCAACATTGAATGCCAAAACTTCAATTTTTGATATAAAAATAATGGAAAGTTTTCCCATTCCACAAAGAAAATCCAGAACTGGAAAGAAGATTGTCTTCCAGTAAAGAGGGGGAAACATTGCATCAACAGTGGCTTACCATCTTCTGAAAAGTAATCAAGTTTTAATTTTGGCTTACAAGATTGGCTGAGGAATGTTAGTTCACAAGCATTCATTCTTCAAATATAATTTTTCTTCATTAAGATTAACTATAATATTAAAATGGATAAACATAATCCCCTATACTTCAAAACAGCATATAAACACAGTTTTAGTTATTCCCAACCTTGAAAATTATGGAATCAGAGGGATTCATACAAGTTAAGCTCTTATTCTATAAACTTGGACGTGTGGATTTATTCACGTCGGTATCAAGTAAAGCTAGCTTCTTGCTCCTGGTCATCAAAAACTATTCTGTGTCATATGATGAACTGGACCTTACACATTTATCACTTTCCTTTAAGATCCCCACAGAACAAAGATGCTTTATCTGGCCGTGTGTGAATCAATTATAGTAAAAATCAGGTAGTAATCAAACCTTCAAATGTTATACCATCAAAGGATTGGCTAGTTGGTTTACTTACCAACACTACTGAAAGCTGCAGTGTTTCACAAATATGTTCTGGTATCTTTAAAGAGCTCTTATTTCACAAAGTCCAATAACATTCCTATATCTGAACATCCTTTACTTTTACAAATGAAGGCACTGGGTTGTTTTTGTTTTTAATTTTTAAAAATCCTATACCTCATACAGAAAATAAGACACTCACAGGCATTCATCACCAGATCCCCACGAATTTCTGGCTTCCAGTCATCCCACGACGTCTCAAAGCCATCAGCAAAACGGATACAGAAGTTTTTGAAGTGCCCTTTACTAACCAGAGACTCTGACGAGCAAGCAGTGATGAGGGTACTTTCAATGGTCAATACTAAGGCGGAGCCAGTGTCAAGGTCACCAGTGTGATTAGACTGCAGAATACATTAAGAAGAAATAAGACAAAAGGTGACAATTTTAAAAATTAGGATTCATAGGAACAAAAATCCAAAAAGGGTCAAGCCCAGAAAGCTTCATTAAAAAGCAGCTTAGAAAGACATCTACTTTTAAAAATTAGATCGCTCAAGTGAAATGCATTTGCCATGCATTTTCCTTTTTTCACTAAACTTGCAAAAGGCTAATTATCTACTTTTCTCTCTCAAGCTGCTATTTTAGCTGTGGGGAGCATTGTCATTGTGACAACCACCTTAGTGTGTGCAGCCTTCCTGAGCTCTGTTCATCAGGTCGTTAAAAAATGACCATTCATCTCCTGACACACAAACATATCACGTGTTGTCCATCCTCAAGCCAGAGTTTTTCTTAACACTGTCTTCCAAACAAAATGCTAAACGGTAACTGCTTACAGACTATTTAAGGTAAATTATAACAGTAAAATACAGGCCTCGGAATTTGTTATAACTGCCACTTCTTGGACTGACAGGTGTCCGCAGCTTTCTCTCTCTCATGCACATGCGTGAGCAAACATGTGTTCCTGAGAATCGGTCCCACATGAAGAGAAAGTTCTTGCTTTATTCAGTTGTACACATAACTTGCAAGTTTCATTACCATTCAATATTAAAAGCATTTTGAAATTTCCTATTTTAAATGTGGTTTTAAATATTATTGAATAGCATTCTTACATGGTCTTTTGTTTCTATTTTATTGACAAGTGTATGCCAAAGACTTCTTTGCTAAAAAACAAGAACAATAAAAAGATTTTGAAAACGAAGCTGCTTATTTGTCAAGGTAAACATCAAGTTATCAGATGGGTGTCGATCTCATCACTATTCTGAAAGTCTCAAGAGATTCGCATTTAGTCTTTGAAGATGAAAAGTGGTTGAAGGAGCTCAATCTTACGTGCTGTTTACCAAACTCAAGTTATAAACCATTCTGAAAAACATGTTGTTATAGTCTAGCTACACAGAAATGGTTAGTTGAAACGCCTGGCTCTTGAACTTGCACTAGGGTTTCAGTTTTCGTACCTGCACAGTATTTGTGATGGGCAGGCAAATGCCCAGATCATTCACAGTGAGCTGCAGGAAGAGTGTCCCGAAGGCCTGGGCGGATGTTTGCTGGATACCGGGCAGCATATCTACCACTTCCTTTGTAGCCATGTGAATATCCTTATGTAAAGCCATCCGTTGTTCATTCCAATTGTCATAAGCAGCCTTGTAATTCAGCCAAAACAGCACAGCTTTTGATAATTAAGGCAGGGCAGAAAAAAAATTTAAATCAAAACCATAAAGCTATATGGCAAGTAAACTTCAATAGCTACAAATTCCCACTGATCTATAAAAATTACTCCCAGAAAATTGTAGCATTAGAATTAGAAAGGATCTAAGGGCATACAGTCAACGTGATAAATGAAAAAAAGCAGAGAGCCGCCAATTGTGTGCAAAAGGAAGAAGAAAATCCAGGTCCATTCATTCATTTAACAAATTGTTTGTGAAATGCCTAGCATATGCTAGGTGCTGGGATGGAATAATAAACGAAAACAGAATTGGTACCTGACCTTGCAGAGCTTACTGTTTCAGTGTTAAAACTTCATGGAGGAGAAGTACATAATACTAGGAAAGGTACATAATACATTAAAAAGATGAGATTTAGAGAGATCTCAAAGCAGTGGAGTTTGTAGTAAGAATAAAATCTTAAGGAAAACCTTCATGTAGTGCCCTGTATAGAAGAAGGAGCCTCAAGAGGAGATAAAGATGGAAGGGCCAGAGAAGTAGCAGGAAAAACAGGTGTATGTCACAGACACAAGAGCAGAAGGTACTTCAAGGAGTTGTTGAAAGCTGATGAGAGGTTGATAAGATGAGAAATGAAGAAACATGCACTGGATTTAGCAAACTGTTACCGACAACAATGACAAAAGGGCAGTTTCCCACCAAACTGATCAAGTTGGCAGCCAAAGCCTGGAGCCCATTTAAATCTTAAATGGCTTCCTAATTGGTTCTTCATTACTTCTAAAACACAATTCCAAAGTATTTACCCAAAATTCATTAATCAGACCCTCTCTATCTGTTCAGCCTTATTTCCCAATATTTTCTTTTATGAAAGCTGTTGCTATATTTTCTTAAGCCTCTGGGCTCATACATATTCTTTCATACTCTCTGTCATTTGGTAAATATTTATTTAGTGCTTATGATATATTCTAGGGACTGTTCTAGGCCTTCAGATACAAACACAGTTTTTCTTTCCTTGTCTCACTGGTGAACTAACTCCAAGTCAAATCAGGAGAATCAGTTTCTCCTCTAAGCAGCACAGGTAAAGGCAGACTCTGAGACCCCAGAACACAGATGGCTAACTCCACTCTTCCCACAGGACTGAGTTCTAGGAGGGCAGGTAACTGTTTCCCATATTCAGATTCCACGTCTAGACAGCACACAATAAATGTTTACAGAGTAAGTGAATAAAGACAATGCCAAGTAAGAGGGTACGTTAGTTATCCAAACCAAAAACTTGGCATTACAATCCACATAGAAAGCAAGTAACTTTAAAAAGAAACTTTTGGGACACTCACGTTTCAGGTGTCAGGGACAGCCAGCCGTCAAGCATTTACACCGTAAACTACAGGTGGTTTTCACCCAGCGATACAACAGCAATTCTAAACCAACAAGAAGCCCTGCTGGACTTATCTCACCTCTGTCAAAGGCCACAGGCTGTGCGTACACAATCGGTCTATTCAAGGTAATAAGCACAGCCTCCCGATCTGAAGAACCACTGATTTCTTCTCGAAGGGCATTTCTCAATCCAATTCTGGTTTTAAAATAGGCAACTTGATGAAAATCAGAACCAGCTTCCTCATAAACCTAAAAGAAAATGAAATGCTCCATAACATCAAATAATGGAAAATGTCTTAATAAAAAAACCTACAGTTTTAACACTATTAATGGTATTGTGCACCAAAAAAACTATGGTACATTTTTCTAAATTTCATTCATTGATGATATATATATTCCTTATACTCTATACCATAGACACTTGAAATTAATATACAATATGAATGGGTGTATAAAGAAGTGAATATAAAGTCAAACAAGAAGTTCATACAAAGGCTAGGATGACATCCCATGGTCTGAATGGCAATGGATTCAATGTTTCAAGATACTTAGACCCTCACTCCTCTTGAACAAATTACTGTTTTCCACTTGAACAATGTGTTTCCACTTGAACAAATTACTGGTTTTCAAGAGATGACAGAAATTTTTGTTCATTTGTTCCCCCCACCTAGTCTTTAACACAGGCATTCAATTTCGAAAGTGTGACGTATTCTTTTAATCGGTTCTTCAAATCAAAAAAGGAAAAAAGGTTAAAATCTACAAGAATCTTTAGCAAAATAAAAACGAAAAGCCCCTATGAGCTGTGAATGTTAATTTTTACAGTCTGTGGGTGTACGTGTAAATATCTATATATACACATATACACACACAGATACATGTATGTAATTTTATATGTTTAACATTATGGTATGCAAAACTTGCCAATATTATATGGTACAGCTAAGAAACTTCGTAACATTTTAAAAACTCACCAATATTAGCACAAAATCAATATTTAACAAAATAAAGAGAAATTATAAGCAAATATTTATGAAGACACTGGATTAAGTTCCATGTGATTGCATTTGTGCTAAACTATAACAAACCACCAAAATACTCAATGAAATACCAACATAAAATTGTAAAGGCCTTAAATTTTCATTAGAATTTATAATCAGAAATCTTAGGAAATTAACCTAAGTATTTTTGTAAGTATAGTAATACTTGAAGTAGTTCAAACTGATGTGCAAAATTTAAAAGCCTCAGTTCTAATGTCCACATATTCCACACTCACCTGGTGTTTGACAATTTGTCCTAATGCCAGATTTAAATCCACTTGGCATTTACCAAAGAGTTTCAGATAGCTGCTACTTCCTGGTGAAGCTTTGGTTTGAAGTCGGTTCGAAAGTTCCAGTTCAATCAACCCAGTTTCAAATCGCACAGCTCTCATTGATGGAGTTGTAGCTGTTACTTGAATACCCTAGCAGATTACACGTTAGTAGGAAAACAAATCTTAAATCAACACTGTCCACCCACTCAAATGAAATCTTTCAATATCGGTAAATAAAATAGAATGTTTTAAAACATATATAAGATATCTAATGAACTGACAAAACTGGCAATTCTTTTAATTTCTCCTTAGTAGAAATTTTTTAGCTATTAAATTTCATTTCAGTATTTTATTTAAAATCTAGACTGTTCATGGGTTAGAAACAATTTAACAACTATTTGGTAAGGATGATTTTTAAGATGACTAATATCTTAAATATTGAAAATATTAAGGTTTCTATTAAGGTATTACTATTAATTGGACAAGTGGATAAAGTATTTCTTACAGAGAAATTTATAACAGTAATAATCAGAAAAAAAATCAAATAAATTGTTCCAAATGTATAGAGCAGCTGTTCAAGAAGAGAAAGCTGATCTAAAATGTTCTGCATGAAAAGGCATCGAAGGCTTTTTAAAATGCAGAAATACATGCATATTTAAAAACAGAAATAAAATCCTAACGGATATTCAAACAATTTTGTCTTTGTCTTTGAGTGGATATATTTCATTTTTATTTTCTATTGGGTATATTTATGTATCATATGCATTTTCTATAATAAGTATGCATTAATTAATTAGAAAAATTCTTCTAAGTAGCGTTATTTTTTATAGATCACCTTAAACTGCAAGTTCAGGGAATAGAGTAGAATTTTAGGCTTATCTCCATCTGTTGTTCCCTCATGTTCGTTCCAGAGAGGAATCGGCTGCTCTCCACCTAAAGGAGGTAAATACAATAACTGAGGGTTTGGGACAATTTCTTTAAAAGGAAAATAACGATTTTGTACATTAAAACAAAAGCAAAAATATAAAACAGTTATTTTCTTTTCACTGATCATTAACCCAATCTTTAACAGGTTACATTTCACTGAGGCAGACATATATAAGATAGGGATAATACCGCAAACATAGACATTTGTTAACAATTTATAAGGACTGAATTAAAACATTTACATATAATTAAACCAAATGATTCTACATCCCAGAAAACATATTTGAGGGAAAAAAGTAAACTGGACTAATTTTTTCAATCAAAAAACGTGAACTTTGTTTTTATGTTTAGATGTGCTACAAATAAAAAAGAACAAAAGGAAAAACAAAGAAATAAAAAATAAGGTAACATATATTAATAACAAAGAGTGTGACAGTAAAAAACTGTTCTGTAAATTTTTTTTTAAATGGGGTAGGGGAACCTGGGGTAAAGTTTCTATTAACAGACCATTTGTGGCCCAGGCAATGTGGCATTCAGGGAATAATTTTCTAATATTTTAATGTATAACTTCTATAACTACTACTTTCCCTTGTCAGAAAAACTTTTCTGCATGCTTATTTTTCAAACATTCTATTTTAAAATGATCCATCCTCTTGTATGTGTGTTGAGTTCAGCTTCAGCCCAGTCGAACACAAAGGTGGGATGGCAAAGTTTTCCCACTAGGAACCGCAGATGTATCAAAAAAACTAAGAACCAAACAGATAAAAAGCAGGTCTTGGTTGTTTGAGAGAGAAATTAATCTTTTATGGGCTTTCAAAATTTAAACTAGAGGTCAAAATCTATCCTACTACCATGATAAAAATGTACTTTAGTTTTCTACTAGAACATAAAAGTAAAAAAAAAAAAACAAAAAAAAAAACCAAAAAAACAGGAGGGAAGACATAGAAAGAGGCAGAGATGGGACAGACGGTATATCCAAGGTAAGAAAGAGAAGGTAGACAAAGGCACACACTTGACCCAAGGAAAGAAAAAAAAAAGAAAAAGATGTCTCTATTTTGAATACACACACAGGAAAGAGAAAAAATGATATGGATGGATAGACAGGGACCAAAATATTCAAGATCTGTGGGTCAATAACACAGGACATAGTACTTACAATAAACATCTGTCACTGGAAGAGGTAGACTACGTGTCTGTGGCTCAGAGTCTGCCCTTATGCTAGCATCGTCCCTCTCTGAATTATTCTACTCTAAAATTTATAGCACAGTACACTGGTTACCTTTTCTTCCAACTTATAACTAAGTACTTCCTCTCTCCATCTTTATTTCAAGTCCACAGTCATCTCTGTTATCCAAGCCTCATCACTGATGACCCTACCTACAGCCATATATATGGGATTTTTTTCCAGCTATCACCTACCCATCCTACTCTTATTGTCTCTATGTTCCATCTACTACCAATCTTTGTTTTAGAGTACCTTTTCATTTCTGATTCCCTAACCTCATTTAAATGTGGCTTTTTCTGTTGTCCCATCATTTTTAAGTCTCACATTCATTCATTCATTCACTCCTTTGACCTAGTGGATAGTGGTTGGCTTACTTTTCACTGTTATTTCTAAAACATTTAACCAATTAAACCATCACTCCCTCTACTTTTGATCATTTGAATTCTAAACCACATCCCTCTTATATCACTGTTCCATGAACTCACTTTCCTAAAATACCTTTGTCTCCATACTCATAATCCATTCTTATTCATTTCCTATCTTTTCAATCAAGCTAAACTCCACCTAATGATAGTGAGTGCTTACTATGTGCCAAATGCTCTTCTAAGTCCTTTATCACATATTAATTTATTCAAATCCGTCCCTATGTACCACAATCAGAATTTAGCCATTTCTTTTTCCATGATGTGTGCCACAAAATACCCATCTCTGCTCCATTATTTACCTGCATATCTATCTCCCCTATTAGACTGAGTCCGAAGGGCAGCTACCATGTATCTTCAGATCCCAGCACACAGCACCTTAGCAGACCCTCAGGCAGTGTTAGGCTGAAGGCCATCAGGCACCTATGCTGGCTGGCGACGCCAGTCTTCACCTTCTGGCATTTCTCAAACACACTCCTCACAACTACCGCAAGTCTTCATATGTTTCCTGACCCCACAATTCCTATCTCATTTTCGGTAAATATTAGGTTGGTGCAAAAGTAATTGCAGTTTAAAAGGTTAAAAATAATTGCAAAAACCACAATTACTTTTGCTCCAACCTAACAGATAATGCTGTGTGAACGTAAGTTCATAAATTGTAACAAATGCACCACTCTGGTGGGGGCACTGACAATGAGGGAGGCTGTGTATGACGGGGGCAGTGGTATTTGGGAAATCTCTGTACCTGCCCCTCAATTTTGCTGTGAACCTAAAAATGCTCTAAAAAACAAAGCTTATTAATCTAAAGAAAAAGAAATTACCAATTAGAAAAGATATATACATCCCTGTGTTGACTGCGGCATTATTTAAAATAGCCCAAATATGGAAACAACCTGTGTCTATCAATGGATGGATGAAGAAGATGTGATATGTACACCTATATACAGCGGAACGCTATTTAGCCATAAAAACGAAGGAACTCTTGCCACTTGTGACAACACAAGTGGGAGGGTATTTTGCTAAGTGAAGTAAGTCAAAGAAAGATAAATACCATATGATCTCATTTATATGTGGAATCCAAAAAAACAAATGAGCAAACAAAACAAAACAAAACTCACAGATACAGAGAGCAGACTGGTGGTCCCTAGAAGGAAAGGGATTGGGGCTGGGGCGTGGGCAAAATCAGTGAAGGGGGTCAAGAGGTAAAACTTCCAGATACAAAGTAAATCCTGGGGACCTCATGTACTACGTGGTGACTATAATCAGTGATGCTGTATTGCATATTTGAAAGTTGCCAAGAGAGTAAATCTTAAAAGGTCTCATCACAAGAACAAAAAACTTTTAACTTTGTATGGTGACAGATGGTAACTAGACTTATTGTGGCGATCACTTCACAGTGTATACAAATATCGAATTATTATGTTATGTTGTACTGCTGAAACTAATATATGTGAATTTTACCTATAAATAAATTTATTTGTGTGGAAAAAAAAAAAAAAAACCCTATTTGTTTTGTGTTGATCTATTCACTACCTTGAATATCTTTTATCTAGTTTCAGGAGGAAAATTTCTTAAAATTTAAAAGCAAAAGCTCTACCTCTTATAAAATGTATTACACAATCACTTTAGTTTATAGAAATATCAGATACACTATTATATTAGTCACATCGAAGCCACAGTTTTTTACCTATTATGAATTAAATTTATAGATGTAGCTTAACTGTTATTTTAACTTGATTATATTATATATATTCAGCCTCAAGAATTGTTATACAGAGTCAACTTGTTTTCTACCCTAATTCCTCTTAATACTTTATCTTGTGAATTAAAAGCCAATTAAATATTTTTAAATCAAACATATATTTCTTGTTAAAATGTATGATTAAGAAGCTCAATTGTAATCTACACTTGAGGGACAGCAAAAATATAAGGGTTATTAGCAACAATTCACCATGTACCAGCATATAGTCACCATCTGGTATAAAATAAGGTGGATATCTTCATATTGATCTAAATGGTGTTCTCAGATGAGTCAGATTAGTTTGGTTAATAGACATACCCTAAGTTCTTTCTCTTTCTCTCTTTTTTTTTTTTGGAAAGAAAGCATAAAGGAGCTTTGTGAAGTTTATAATCCACGAATGTATATATTACACATGACAAAAGTAATAAGCAAAAGAGTCTGTGGGTGGGAAAACCAGACAAGGAAAACATAATTTTCAGGGGATCACTCAAAAATTACACCCAAACGACGCGATCATTAACTCATGCCACAGATCCGGGGAACATCATGTAGCCATGGGAATAAAAACCTGTATCTGTTCTACACTATAAGGTACCCGACCAGCTCACCAGAGACTTTCTGTATTACTTCATTCACTTCCTTCATGAACACTTTCTGTACAAACACCAAGTGGTTTAGAAGATCAGTTGTGAGATTATGTTCAAAAGATCCAACCTGCCAAACAAAATCAGAGTCTTAGGTTAATACTACTGACTGTATTAGTCTTAAATACATCTTTTGCTCACATAAGTCATCCCAAACTCTATGGACAATTATCTACATACTATTTGAAATCAATATACTGAGGAAGGGTTAAATATATTCAGATGTCCCAAAACTTTATCTGCCTGAGATTATTATGGACCATTCCCCCGTCCCCATTTTTTTTAAATAACATTAGCCAATAAGGCATGCAGAACCTTTCGAAAACAAATGAAAATTATACTTTATGTAACCTCCTAATTTTAAACTGAAATTTTGTCTAGAGTAATATTTATTTTTAATAACCACCGTTGTAGTGGTAGAACTACGGACAAATACCATTGTAAGGGAAATTTATTTACTCATTCAAATATTTCCTGACCATCTGCTCTGTGTACTGCATTAGGTGCAACTCCAGCTGTGAATAGAAACAACACAATTACAGCTCTCCTGAGGCTGACATTTGTGTGAACTAGCAAATCAGATATACTCAGTTTTAATATAAGACATCCCCTGTGATGAGTATAAGGCACAAAATGTCTGGCAAGACTTAGTTCACAAACAGATCAAGTTGAAAGCAGGCCCTAATTGAAGGCATTAGCGTAAGCTAGACTGAAAACACCCTGATGAGTAAGGCAAAGCTTCAACATTTGCCACGTTGATAGCTTTCATATTTTAATCAAAAATTAAAAGAGCAAACTGGCTTGGCAGTCTTCCCACAAGTGAGAAGTCACGTAAAGTCTAAACTGTACCGGGCACTTTTATTTTGTACACAGTAGTACAAATTAGGGACAGAATTGCCCCACGTGTCTATTTCAGGCCATAGCAAAATAGGCAACTCTCAGGGGGCTGCAATTTTAGATTCTTTCAAACGTTTACTGAATTCTTGGTAAATTTTGGATTGTGTTCCACCCCAGTTACAAACTTTATACATTCCTAATAGCTACTACTAATAAGAAACTTTGCAATATACTGCATTAGAGTTATTTTCTGTCAAAGGAAGTACTAATAATAATGTTGCTAACTAGAGTCTGGGGCACTCATTTTTCAGAGTTGAAAGCACAAATGAAATAGGCTTTACAATCTATCTTTTAAATGAATATTTGCCTCCCAGAATGCTGTACACTACTGTTTGGTACACTGTTCTTCACATACGAGTATGGAAATCCCAACACTTATAAAAGTACTAAGGCAAACAGGGTCTAAAGAAAGTAAGTCCGACTTAAATATGTCCCCAGAGCTGTGGGGTCAGCTAGTGATGGAGTCAGGTATGTCATCTGGCAAAGTACACAAAGAGCTTTCTTACAAATGCCTCAGATACTAGAGAATAAAATTCATACAACGAAGAGTTAGCAAATTGCTTTTGACACGGCAGCGACTGTTTCTGACGAACGGACAGAGGAAGCTGCGAGACAGTACTGGGGTGACTCCTGCATAGCTCACCCGACAGCAGGGAGATTTAGGGAAAGTCCTGTCCTTGCAGCTTCAATTTTCCACAGACTCAAATTAGGACAGTAATAGATGCCCTGCTTACCTAAACAAATCGAATGAAAAATATGTATGCAAATACTGTTTCAACTTGTGACAGCTGTACAGATATAAAGTGAAAAACTAATGATGGAGTCACGTATGCCAGCTTTCAAGTTTCCTTGGAAGAGAAACGAGTCTGTGAATCTGACTGTACTGATTTTATCTCCCTCTATGGCCTATAGATTGTTCCTAACAATTACGTGTGCCTGGATGAATTGTTAACCTCTCTAAGGGCTCAGTTTCTTCACTTATAAAATGAGAATAAATATATGTCCCTCACAGGATTGACGTAAGCATTATATGAGCAATGCGTCAGTGAGTTACCTTTACAAATGGGAGATATTATTAGCTTTTCATAGTAAAAGGAACCATGAAAATACTGCAGAGATGGACGTGAAACCCAAAGGAAGAAACATGAATTCAAAGATGACTAGTAAAAAAAGGGTGTTTAAATAAAACTATAGGGAGACAGAAACATACATGTGTACATGTGCATGTGCGCACACCCACACACACCCGACTCGGTATATAGAATTCTGTAGGAATAAGTGATTTAATAATTTGCCTTGAAAGTTTGGATCACTACATATTTTGGTATACCTAAGGTTTGAACACTTCTAATTACAACGAGTAAGAAAAGTAAAAAGAAAACCTACCTCTGCCACACAACGCAGATAATTTCCCTGTAAATAGTACCCCTGTTTAGAAGGCAGTTCATCTAGGCTCCACACCTGGTCCGAATAACTGTCATGCTCTTCCATTATGTATTTCCCTGACATGGTAACAGGAGGGAGGTTAAGACTGGCGGAAGGAGGAATGGTTGACATGTCTGTGGCAGAAACTTTGGAAGTAAAACGCAGTCTGTGATTTGGCAGCTCAAATGTGAACCTGGTCTGTGCTCCTGTAAGAAATAAGAGAAGTTACTGTTTGTTTGTTAAGGGGCTCATTCACACATTCATTGCTTACTTTGTTCAAAAATAGTGTCTAAGAAAAATGTGTATATATCCCAGAACTTGTACGGAAAGATATGTAAAGGATATTTTACATTTGCTTGTATTTCCTATCTTTAAATAGGAAGTAACTCTTCATGGTTACTATGAAGAGTCAGTCAGTAAGTACTGTTGAGCCAGCAAGAATTATTTATTAAGCCTACTGGGTGCCCAGCACTGTGTTAGGTGCTAAACATGTATTTCACAGAAGGTGGAACAGAAAGAAATAGTCCTAATTATACAAGAGTTATAACAAATAAGTCTAAAAAAATAAGGCATTATGGAGCAACAGACAGCTTATCAAAACCAAGACCTATTAATGTCCATCACACATACTGTGCAATGCATATGCACACACTCCTTTCCAACCAACGAAATCTGCTGATATTATTCTGTACATGATCAATGCTCTCCACTCAAACATCATTGAATAGCCTATTTTGCCTACATACACAGGTATATAATATAAAAATATGTTACTATATGTTCTTAGTGTTCTCAACTGTGCCAGAAATAATTTTTTTCAAAATACTAATTAAAGGTCACCTGCTTTATGTCACATTCACTGTATTCACTCATGATGCAGTAATGTTTACACTTGGAATGAATTAGCCATAAGCAGAAAAATTCTCTCACCAATTGGCACACTTTGTACATACCACCACCAAACAGTTTAGAAAATGTTACTTTTCAAAATATATCATTTATAATAACTACCGTGTTTCCCCCAAAATAAGACCTAGCCGGACAATCAGTTCTAATGCGTCTTTTGGAGCAAAAATTAATATATGATCCGGTCTTATATAACATAAGGCCAGGTCTTGTATTAATTTTTGCTCCAAAAGACGCATTAGAGCTGATTGTCCGGCTAGGTCTTATTTTCGGGGAAACAGGGTACCACAACAACATAAGGTACCTAGGTATATAAGTAAATTAATATATCTTGCAAAAGATGCATGAAAACGTTAAGCAGAAAACTTTCAAATTTCGTAGAAAAACAAAGAAGACCTAAGGAGACAGAAAAATAGACACATTCAGGAACAGGAGTGCTAAATATTGTATCAATTTTCATTATCATCAATTCTCTCCAAGTAAATCTATAGATTCAATTAAATTCCTATAAAAATCCAAACAAGCTTTTTCAGAGAACTTGACAAACTGATTATAAAATGGGTACTAATTAAAGGTCACCTGCAGGAACAAAGAACCAAAAGGAATAAAGAACCCAAAATAACCACGACAACTTCTAAAAAAGAAAAAGTCAAGTAGCAATAACACTGGTGCAAACAGGCCTCTAAAGTATAACAGAGATCTCGGAAACAGCTCCAACAAACATAAACACTTAACAGATGACAGAAGCAGATTATGTATCATTGAAAAAAAGAAGAGATTAGTCAATATCTGATGCTGAGATAAATGGTTATGCATACTACTCCACACCAAATTCAAGAAAAAAATCAATTCCATATAGATTAAAAACTTAAATATGAAAAATAAAACTTCAAAACATTTAACAGAAAATATAAGAATATTTTCATGATCCTGGAAGAGAAGAATTTCTTTTCTTTAAGACATAAAAATACACACGATATAGGAAAACACTGGTAAATTCAATTACATTAAAATTAATAACTGTTGACCAAAAGACAACTCAAATGAAATGATAAGCCTCTGACTGGGTGACAATATATGTTAAACATACAACATCAAAGGTTTAAAATACAAAATATATAAAGAATTCTTGTCAACCAAGAAAAACAAATGACTCAATGGTAAAATCTGCAACAAAGAAAGAAAACCCACCAACAGGCATTTCATTTAAGGAAACATATAAGGGGCTCTTGATCATATAAAAAACTCAGCTTCATTAACAATTATAGAAATATAAATTAAGGCCACAATGAGGTAACACTGTACATTTACGAGACAAGCAAACATTTAAAAGTCAGGTGATACCAAGTGTCCACAAGGGAGTAGAAAGAAGGGAAGTGCATCTAATGTGCTGGGGGAGTAAATATTGGTGGCACAAGTACTTTGGAAAATGGTTTTGCATTTCCTAGTAAAGCTGGCGATGGATTTACCCTACAGTCTGGCTGTGCCACTGCTACGTAACAAATGTACACCAGGAGATGGATATAAGAACGACTGTAATAGCCTGAAAGTAAAATGGGTCAAAGATCCATCAATAGCAGAATGGATAAATTGTGACATAATCACTTAATGGATTACTGCATTTCAGTGAAAAATGAATGAACCACAGAGACAGGGATGAACATAGATGAACCTCGAACAAAGTGTAAGCAAAAAAATTCCAAATTAAAAAATGTGGTAGTGGGATTCCATACAAATAAAGTTCAAAACAGGCAACAGTAAACTTTAAGTCATTTAGGAGTATTTACATCTGTGGTAAGACTATAAAGCAAAACAAAGGGACGGGGACACAAAATTCATGCTCGTGGTTACTCCCCAGGCAGCCATGGGGAATATTAGCTGGTAACAATGCTATTCCTGGAGGGAGCCTTCAAAGCACTGGTGATGTCCTAATTCTTAGGTTTGGGACTGGGTTGAAGAGTTCTTTATCATTCTTCACTAGTATATGATTTACACTTGTACACATGATACATTTCAGAATAAAACTACAAAAGCAAAGAATTTTTGGATAGGACATATAAGGATCACAAAGCCTTATAGAACTGGCTATTTTAAAGATCAAATTTCCTCTGATTTGAGCTAAATACACCCCCTGACCGATGTAGAAATGTATTCAACCTAAGTTTAAATTGGAGAAATGGCTTCAATAGTTGAGTAACTGTAAAGAGTTCAAATGAAAGTGGGGTCCGTGCTGGTCATTAAAGGAGGTGTACTGATAGTTTCCACTTGACTGAGGAACATCATTAATGAAATTTAAAAGCGTATGATGAAAAGTATTTAAATTTTCATATAATATCTATAAAATCAAGTTTACCTTTTCATCAAAATATTACTAATTTCTCCAATAATGAATTTAAAGAGACTGGATTCAAAACTCAGCGTCACCTGTCATCCCGTGACTCCGCATTCTCCCCATCTTGTACTCCGCTTTCAGAGACGGGAGAAGCGCTGCTCCAATGGCCATGCCATCCAACATGGCACTGAACTTGAGAACAATGGGCTTCTTCTCCAAGCCTTCCGGCAGCTGAGGAAATTCATTGGTTTCAATAGGCGTTTGATTGATACTTGTAGGGGTTTTTTCAGAAGGTAGGGGGGTTGCAATATCTTCTTTTACAGGCTGTGGGCTACAAAGAAAAATAATTTAAAAAGACACAATTAGAGCAGTTACCACTTTATTGTATAAAATTATTAGAGTCCTCAATGAAAAATATACTGTACACAGATGTTTCTTTCTAATATCAGATCATATTAAGACTTCCTAAAAACAGCCATGGAAAAAGGATGATACAGAAAAGGAAGCAAAAACAAGTAATAACAAGTAATAACAATATAACTGGCATGTTGTAATGCCAGGCTATTCACATCATCAACGTGCAAGTGGAGTTTAAACTCTGGTTTGTCTGATCCCAAATTCCATGATTTAAGCACCATGCACTCTACTGCTGATTATAATGTGACGATCTTGCCACGACTTTCACGACCGCTGTTAACAATAACACCAACACCAACACCAACACCAACAATAACAACAATTCTGTGAGTGCTTCCTCTCTGTGCCAGGTACTGTTCCTAGTGCTTTGTGTGTTTTATATCATTTATCTCACAAAGCCCTTTGAGTAGATACTATTATCTCCACTTTGTAAATGAGGAAGCATAGCTAGAAAGTGGTGAAACCAGGATTGAACTCAGTGAGTCCAACTCCAGAGTCTGATTTTTTTAACTACTATACTTCACTGGTAATACATTATAATAAGAAAAAACTCCTTCGAGTGTTTTAAAACTAGGCTCATGTATGTACACATTCTGAATTCCACATTCCACTGACAGGAAAAACATTTAAATTATTACCGTACTATTTAGGCAACTTCAGACATGAATTAATATTATACCAGAATTAAGGATTCAGAGAGAACAACTAGAAAAAATCATGGCTTTAGGACACTGTCAAATGACACACTATTTTTTTTCCTTATAAAATAGAAAAAGGAAACCTACGAAGATGTTTGTTACCTTTTACTTATCACATTTTTGTTACTTATTCATTAGTTATAGCTTTGCAGACCAGTAATGAAGCTCAGCAATGCAGACCCATGAGCTACAGATATGAGCTGTAAAGCTTTATACAGGGAATAAAGGTTAATGAGCCAAGGTCCAGTTAACTGCCCTTTAAAGCATGTATGTGGCACGTACAATCACTTCATGTAAAGGACAGCACAAAACCATGCATGGGACATAAATGGCCAGTGACATTTTTTAAACCTATGCAGTCATAAATTTCAATGAGTTCAAAGCAAACAAGGATTGATACAGTCCTAGAATTTGTTCATTTTTTATCAGTACCTCTTATGATGCCCATAAATGTCTAGGGTCTCTTAAGCTTTATTGATACACTATGGAACACGGACATTTGCACTTGTGATCTAGTACTTGAATAATATCCAGTATTATCCATAATCATGTCTGGCTACTTTCCACCTGTTCTGACCCCAATTGTCAATTCTTACCTGTAACCCTCCGTCTTCCTCCAAACTACTGCTAACACAGCAAAGAATGACTGAGGTATTGACAGAATCACAGGACGCGGCGGAGTGACTTACAGGGTAGACGGCTGTCGGATGAGGTCTGAGATCTGCTTGGACAGCTGGTGAGAACTTCGAACCATCATGCTGTGTAAGGTGGCGGGGTGCTGGGGAATGTTGATGCTGATGGCTCCAACCTTGAACACGGCGGCATTGTTAGTCTTCAAGCCTCGCTGGGCGCTGTAGAGGGCTTGGGACTTGGCGATGCTGCACTTCACTACAGTTCTAAGGACAGAGGAGGAGGGCTATTCAATATAGGCAAACACACAGAAATTTTGAAAAAGCATTTTGAGAGCAAGACAAATGCTTTTAAATTATTCATTGAACTAAACAACCTAAGATTTGTCGTGCATTTAAATCATATATTGAAGAAATGTTTTCTAAAACTATTGAAGTACATTTACTTTACACTGTTTGCCTAGAGACACCAAATATTAGCCTATTTTAATAAAGAATTTACAGAAGAAATATGTATGTGTTCGCATGTAAGGAAAAGCATGAACACTAACACATTATATACATACAACATACAAAATTCCATTTTTATTTTTTCCTCTGCTCAGAATTCCTCTTTTCTCCTCCAACTTATTTTCGGGAATCTGTACAACCACTAAAAAAGCGTAGGCACTGAATATGAAAAGATGAAAATACTCATTATACTTCTTAAAATCTAATCAAAGAAATTATTAATCATCATCTAATATATTAAAACATACTAAAAGAAATTAACAGGAAGGAAGAAATTTCACTTGGATTTTCTATTTTCAATGAGTGACAAAGAAATGATAGAATTAATAATGAGATACCATTAAAATCGGTAAGCTTTACACACATAGAGCAGATTCTCTCTTCCTTGATTGCTTGTTCTCTTTCCAGTGCCCAGAGAACACTCGAGCATGACAGGCACTCACTGAATTTTGTGAAATGAATGAGCAGAAAGAAGTACAGCAGAAGCATGACTGTCAACACTGCAACTGTGGGATGCCGCAGAAAGCATCCCACAGGTCACATGTGCGGAAGCCATGAGGAAGCCATCTTTGACACACAATGAAAAGGGTCCTGTCAATGAACTGAACCCATGAAGACCAGAGAGTAAAAGGATGGCTTCCAACATAAATGTCCTCTCTCAAATGAGCAAAGGATTCTTGAAAATAAATAGATTTAGCAAAACATGCAACATGCAAATTTCATATTAACTATGTGTCGGTTCCTACACTTTTATCTCTACTTAGGCTGCAGAGGATTCACCCCGAATTTATTTACAGCCTCAAAGCTCTAAAGAATCAACCCATCACATTGAACTTCTGTTAGAATAACAGAATAATAGGTCTTGATTATTTCCAAATAGTGAAATCCAACACAGTGCGCAGGCCATAATATGTAACTCAACAATATATAATTGTTGAGTGGATGAAAATGTCATCATTAGCCATTTGAAAGCATGCTCTCTAAAGTCAGATAGTATTGATTACTTTTATAATAATATGTCCAGAGAACTCAGTGCTAAAAAGGAAAGATACAATAAATCTTTTCTATCTGCTTTGACTACTAAAGTGGAATTAGATTTTTTTCAATACCTATTAAGATGACACTAATATGAAAGAGTGATTTCTAGTAGAAAACCATTCTCTAATTTAATATTAGTACATTTATTCTGTTCTAGTTTTAATTGGCTGGTGAAGTGATATAGATCAAAACAAAGGGCTGGTAACTGATATTTTGTCTGTGGCCTGTTATCAATATGCAATGAAACAAATCTCTCATGAGTAATAATCTTACCAGCATGGAACATAATATACAGATTGAGATTTTTATTAAGCATATTCAAATTTTATAGAAAATGTCCAAAGAAATAACCACTGCTAAGTAACATATTAATCTGTCATGGTGATGACTCAAGTGATGAATATTGAAATATAGCATAGCACTCAGTATATAGTTCACTACCACAAATTATCAGATATACATGGATCAAATCAAGCCATTCAAAATATAAAAATACCTATCGTAAAAGCCATACATAAAATCTGTCAACAGAGCATTTTAAAAACAGAATTATAAGATTGAGATGTGTGTATATTTTCATGCTAGTGTTTTAATAATTATTTTTGCAGTTAGTGAAAACTCTTGTTTAGCTTCTATTATCACGTCAAACATTAAGAAGGATTTGTGATAACGTATGTTTTAACAGCAACATGTCTCAAAAAAGCACAAGCAACA
This sequence comes from Rhinolophus ferrumequinum, assembly GCF_004115265.2. Classification (NCBI taxonomy): domain Eukaryota; kingdom Metazoa; phylum Chordata; class Mammalia; order Chiroptera; family Rhinolophidae; genus Rhinolophus; species Rhinolophus ferrumequinum. The sequence continues at coordinate 5,003,588 of NC_046301.1, read as the reverse complement.
CACAACTACAGTGTTATAATCTTTCAACAACAAAACAAGCTATGAGTTACCAAAAAGGCAGCCCTTACCTGTGTGCTTTCCTTGAATACCAGGAAGCTTTAATCTACAAAACGGTCTATATTAAAGCTACAGAATAACTAAGCACACACATTCACAGCCATGCAGATCATCTTAGTATTTAACTTTAGAACTATTCATTTCTATGTTAATCACAAAGCCCATTGAAAAAGAATAATATGACATACAGAAATTCTTGTTTGGCTGTGCTTGTAGGAGATGTAGGAAAATCCTCCAGTCTACAGATGAAGATGCAAGAGAAAGCAGGAAAACAAAAAGGAAGCAGATAAACATTCATGCATAAATTAGTTACAATGTGACTGATTATCTGGAAAGCTTTTCTTATTTCCCCCTTTTTAAAATTTTCTTTAAAGAATTTTTCAATTATTATTATTTTTTTAGTTCTGTTTCCTTCTAGTTGAAATCAGAAATGAAAAGCCAAGAATAAATCCAGAAAGATTTAACATTACTAGAATTTGGCAGTGAATAAGTTTTATTTTTCAAATAAAAAAGTTAAGGGATCTTTGCTTTTTTTTTAAGGGCCAACAATGATCAACTATTTAATACTCTTAAAAATCTGTTTTATAAATAAAGTTTAGAGACTACTTATGCCCTTCTCTTAAGAGGTAATAGATACTGGAGATAAGAGGTCCAAGAAAACTTAGTAAGTAAAACACATGAGACATCTAAAGAAATTTGTTTTACTTTTTGAATAGGTTAAGGTGAGCACGGTACTAGCAATTTAGACTCAACAAAGGAATCAGGGAACCCGCGTTCTGTGAAGACTTTCTACAGACACATCATGGCTAGGTGGAAGGAGAAGAGGTCCAGGCCTGTTTTAGGTAAAAACTTTGATCTTTCTGAATCTCAATGTATTGTTCTTTCTGTAAGTTCACAGAACTGTGGTGAGGATTAAATGAAATAATCTACGCAGATGTGAGGCTCCTGGCCCATACGAGACACTGAGTAAGATTACACTTACTATGTAACAGCGACTTCTCCACAATGAAATTTCAGGAAAGACTTTGTCTCTCTCATCTACTGGAATTTCCTAGTCTACTGAGAGACTGTGGAAGAAATGCAAACTGGACTATCTAGGCAGCTATAATAAAGTATATTTTCTTTGGTTCTATACTTACAAGTCCAAACTACCCCAGAAAGACCTAAACATTCATTTCAGGAAATGTTCCCCAAGACAGCCGTCACATTATCCATGTTTAAAGTGTTATGAATAGAGCTATAATTAGTCAATCTATAACTAATATTTAATTTTTATAATGTTGAATCACATCCTCTAGTCAGTATTTGGCATGACAGGTAGCTCTCTAGGACAATAGCAGGAGAACATTAATTAGTTACAATATTAAGAGCAAATTCTCAGAATGTGACTTAAACACTTTTTATAGTTACAACATAAGATTGCCCCATTGAAAGGAAGTCAGGAATGAAGGTATATAATGCTGAGTTGTATGAACAAAGTCAGTAGTTTAATGTACTGATAATAGATTAGTTATCTGAGTATCATGCGTAAAGTTAATCATTAGCAGAGCAATTCTGAACATATTCAGGAATAGAACTTACAGGGGAAAGGTAAGAGCAGAGAAGCAAAAGAAAAGCGACATAGTTGGCCTACTTTTAAAAAAGCTGACCTATACTATTCGAAGGGTCTCAGTCTTTATCGTTAAATTGTTTAAATGCAAAAATGGCAAGAGAAAGTTTTGAAACCCAGCATGAATACGGGTAACGATTACTTAATATAAAATCAATCATCTACATTCTTTTACTATAATTTTGTTTTACTTAATTATTTGAATAGTGTGACCTTTTACATCTTATAAGTTTAACTAAAATTCACATTGTAATCATCTTTCTTATTACACAATCTTAAAATATCCTGGGTGTCAGTTAATTTTGAGGGGAGGGCAGTAGTAAACCTGTTTTAGAAAGGAAAAAAATCATTTTTCTGAAAACATTTCATTTGGTGATATTCTTAATGAGAGTATCACAGTATCTGGAAACATTTTATATATACATATATATATAGATATTCATATATATGTGTGTGTTTTATATATATATATATATATCTCAAAACTCAGCAGGTATGGGATTTATCCCATGAATTTGAAGTTTCCTATACAACTATAACAAACAAGTTTTAAGACAATAATAAAAATCAGCACACTTACTGTATATTTGGTGTAATCCCTTCAAGCAGCACGATGTTAACCCCACCAATGTGAGCGGTGGCACACGTCTCAGTCATCTTTTGATGTAAAACATCTTAAATGGGAGAAAGCATAAGTATAAATCTCAGAAGTAATATTTAGTGCAGAAAACGTGGAAAATTAAAAAAAGCAAATAGGGAAAAGCATCTATAAAAACGAAACATGAGCACTCCCGATCCGTGTTGCTGGGCAGTGCCATTTGCTAAAGAAAACCTGCCGAGCAGGCATTTCAGAGCCGCGCCGCTGGCCACTGGCCGCTGGCCGCGGTCGGAGAGCAGCACTGCGGCGCTGGCCGGAGGCCGTACCTTTCATCTTCTCCTTCAGGGTGAAGCTGCCGTGGATCCGCTTGAGCTCCGACTCCATCGTCAGCCCGCCGATGTCTGCCTCCAGGTGTGTCCGGTTCACCATGCCGATCCCGAACACGATCAGGGTGACATGCTGAGGCTCCGCGGTCACCAGGCTGCGCTTTCTCTGCGTCTTCGTCATGCTGTTATTGTCCTGTTCATTCTCAAACACCACTTTGCACGTCGGCTCCGTGGGGCTCCGAACTCCTTCAGGAGGAAATGGAAATGTTGGGGTCAGACAGGAAACGTGCGGAATGAAAGGACACCCCAAACATAGTCTTACTTTTCTTTCCTTCACTTTCCAGACCGGCCCTCTTCCTCCTCTTCCCCACCAAAATGATTTTGTGAATGTTTCAACATTTGGCCTTGGTCATATTGAAAGCAAATAGTAGAGTGAGACATTTGAAAGCAGGCCTGTCTGCATTCTGTCAGAGCAGTGTGTGAGGGTCAGGGTTAGGGAAGGGAAACAGCGGGCAGAATGTCGGACTGCCATTACTGTTTTCTCTCCTGCCGTGACTGCCAGTTTCTCTGCATTTCAACTATCCACTCAGAACGTGAAGAAAACATGATGAACAACCTACTGTCTGTCTTAGCATTATTGCAATTCAAAACAGAAATTTTACAAATAGAAAAATATCTATTACCTGCTGGTCCAAAAGTTTCTGAGGATTTTTCCAATATTCCTGTTGGGTCAGAGATAAGTGAATAGAAGTTGAGCAGTTTATACATGTTCTGCCAGCACTCGGCGGAAGGCTCACTCTGTTCCGACACAGTGATGGAGTCCGAGTCGTCCATGTGGAGAGTCATGTGATCCACCACGTCTTTGGAGCCCTTCCTGGACACCTTGGAAGTTCTTCTTTCAGATCTTCCGACTGAGTTTTTGTTTCGAGATTCCTTTTTGTTATTCTCATTGTTGGTCCGTTTGTTCTTGGCATTATTTACTCTGTTGCCACCATTAAGACTTCCTCTGGAACTGCGGCTGAAGTCAGATGAGCGAAAATCCCTGTGCTTTCTGGTTTTGAAGGTAGGTGTTGGGGAAGCGGATCCAGCTGTGTATCTGCTCAGCTTAATGTCAGTCTGAGTCGCTTTGATGTCGTCTATCATTGTACTGAACTGATGAATAAGACGGACCAAAGCCATGTCTACGTGCTGGCTTATTGACTGGCAGGAAATGGTAAAGTTGCAATGGAAGGTGTTGTAATAACGCTTGTTGAGATCATGAAAAGAAAGCGCGCTGGTGGAGTTCTGCTGGCATACTGACTTTTCCATTACAACAGCACTTATGCTAAAGGTCTCCAACATCAATGCTGGTTTGAACTCAAGTGGAGGAAGGTGCACATGGCCTTGCCTAAAAATGTGTGAAAAAGGGGGAAACGACAAGGTTATACTTCCGTTTTTCTAGAACCGTACAATATTTATTAATTTATTAGCAAAATAATCTCCGAGGCAATATACATAAGACATTTAAATAATTTTAAGCAAGAGATCAAGTAGAATATAGTTTTCCACTATAAGTTGGAAATTGGGCCTTAAGTTTATCTTCTTGATCTTACTCTATAACTGACTAGTCAAAACCAGACTTAAGTCAATGATTTCAGTGAAGTGATAAAACAATTTTTCATGCCGTCAGTGGTACTCCCCGATGGTATTAGAATTTAGAGTCAACTGTAGGTCAATTAGGATACCTCCCTTAACCATCCTCTCCCCCTTGGTTAAATAGATGGTTTATATATACAATTTCATCACATTTTATATAATTTGATTGCTATTTGAAATGAAACCCTGCCAGCATACTTTGCAAAGTTGAAAATGGTGAGGAAAACAACTGAAACAAAAATGAGACACGCACACAAAAAAGCTTAGAACCTTTATAAAAATTATTTTTGGAAATTCTCCTGTTTATCTAAAAATTTTCATGTAGGAATATTATAGTCAATTTTAAGATTAAAGAGCCACAAATCCCAGATTTCCATAAACCAACAACCAATAACAGTGGATCTCAAGCACCAGAATTATAAAGGATATTTGTTTCCCTTTTCTTCCATGTACAATATGAATGGGTCACATTTAGCATGGGATTTTATTCTATCGGGAAAAAAAATCCAGAAGCTACTTTAACGGTCTCAACTGGACTTAAAAAATGTATAACTAGAGAACAATAATTCCTTAAAGAATTCTAGCATTCCTTATTTTATAAGAAAAATCCACTTTGTAGTATAATATACTTCATGAAAAAGTACAAGTTCACAGTAAGCTTGTGGTCAGAGAAGAGAAAACTAGATTTTGAACATTAGAACAGATAAAAGAAAAAGAAGACTGGAAACAGATTAAAATAATCCATAACTTCAAAAACAAGAATTAAAAACATGAAAGGGAGGCCAGAAAGTCTTAAAGAAAGGAGATTCAAGCAAAAGGGGGAGAAAAATCTGGATATATAATGAAGCGGTCATTTAAGGCAAAAGCAGCCTGACAGAGTCAAAGTCAAAATTCAAATCTAAAAATATTAAGTCGCTAGTATGTTCAACTATGTTGGCTGGAGACAGCAAAGACATAAGGAAACTAATATTTATGAGGACTTACTACGTGCCAGAACTGAATGATTTAATAACTATGCTGGCTTTAACATCTAGGAGAGTTACATGTGTTTATACAAGAAAGTATAACCCAGTAGTAATGTACGATAATTAGCAGAATGAACAATGTGCTACAAAAAAAGCCCAGGCAAGACTGAAATTAATGAAACGTGTACTGTGACACAGGTCTCCAAATAAATAAGAGTTTAAGGTGGAATTACAGGAAACCTGAGAAATTAAAGCGAACAGCACGCTAGTGATAAGAAGGCAGAGCCCTCAGAGCTGGCGTGACAGTAGAAAAATGTAAAGGAACATTAAGTTTGGCTAGACCCAAGGCAGCAAGTTCAAAGTCACTCAGGCAAGTGTGGTCAGATGAAGCACTAGTCTGTGGCAGTATTACGTGTCATTTAATAGGCTAGTATGCTTTAAATGTAATCAGATGTATATGAGTATACACACGTATAATCATACATACGTGTATACAGATACATATAATCATATATACAATCATATACATATATAAAATATAATTATGTATAATCTAATTATATATGACAATACATAAACTATATATGTGTGTATACATACACATTTTAGATATATATTTATATGAAAGACAGCTATTGCAAAAGAAATAAAAGTTTAACTCAGAGCTTTTACCTCTAATCAGGGAATATCAGCAGGTATGTTTTGGTGTCAGTATTTCATGATTCCAGGGTGAATGGATTTCAGTTATACATGGTTTAGTTATAACACCAGTCCCCCAACAACATGTTTCAAATTTTTAACTAAAATTTACTGTGAAAAGCTGCATAAAGCACAAACCTGCTGCTAGCTCTTCTAGTCCACACCTCACTGCGTAATAACAGGTGGACATCACGATCAGTGACCAATCACATCACTTGTCAAAGTCTCTGATTGGCCAATGCACATTTGTCATTCTTTTCACACCCAGGCAGTGAAGCCTGTAGCTGTGTTGCCTCCTTGTGATAAACCCACATGATATTTATAAAAATGGATAATCAAAAGAGGCAACGGGACAGCAGATGAAAAGGCAGCAACAAAACATAAAAACGATACACTGGCAGTGAAATTCAATTAAACATAAATGGAGTCATAGAAGAAATAGCTAATCATGGAAATGTTGACTCTTCTGCTGTTCTAGAAATTAGATATGCAGCCGGAGGAACTCAGTGAAGGCATATTTGTTGGCATAAAGAGGAAATTGGTTATGACAAAAAAAAGGATGAATATCCAAGAGGAAGTGATGCTGACAAAACACTTCATAGTAAAAGGAACTTGCAAAGATACTTCATGACACTGAAAATGCAGAGGATAAAATGTTGGAAGCTGATCAATACTTAGAACAAAATGTGACATGTGCCAAGGCACAGAAAAGATGCTCGTTCTGTATTGTAAGTTACATGATAAGACAAAGACTCTACAGACTACACTTTGATGAGATTTTTAGAAAGAAATAAAACACTTTATTTCCCAATGTTTCTAATGTTTGAAATTACAATGTACTAAATACTAGTTTTACTATATTTTTCATTTCCCTATATATGATAATAATCCAGAAAAGAATTTTAAATTTTTTGACAAACATTTTTCACGGTCACAAAACAAAAGTAATAAATGTCCCCACTAATCCTAATAATCAATAAGGTCACTTTGCAGTGTTTCAGCCTGTATGGTCATTGTTATGGTACCACACAGTTGTGAAAAGCAAGGACTGTCTTATATTTAATAGAAAAGACAACGCAATTTCCATGTTCCCATGTCATTAGAAAATCCTCAGATATTTAGACCTGAAACAAAATTTAAGAAAGCTGTATTTTTCAATACATAATTGCCATGAAATTTTTAAAAGTGATTGTGTTAAATAATTTAATATTTTAAATAGAATATTTCAATGAAAAATATATTTCACTTGGCTATGTGTTGGATACATGTGCATTTTACTTTTAATTTACCACCCTGCAAAAGCACAAACTGGATGAAACCAAGAATGTTACAAAAACCTCTTGGCATAAATGCCACCTGTGTCTGTCCATGTTCTATTATTCCTCCCAAACTAAAACTCCAATTTCATAGATGAGTCAGATCTTATTAGCAGGTACATTATTTCCTAGGCAGGCAGTAAAGACCGTGAAGAACCATCCATGATGATAAAGAATGACAGTAAGAGACGGTTCCTAACAAGCACATGCCACATTTAGCACCTGTGTCTGTTTCTGACGGTTTTCCTCTTAGTGGCTTCTACTTGGTTCCTATCTGCCCAAGTCAGCTCAGAGAGGAGGTGGGAGGAAATTCTAAGTATGATGCATACAACTGCACAGATCATAAAAATTCCACGACTGCAACAGTAAATAAATGCTAGGTGCATATGTCACACCTGTACCATATGTACTTTGGCCAGCCCTCAAGTGTATGCTAACCTGGTACAGAAACAGGCCCAGAAATAGGCTTCATAACCTGCCGATGTGGTTATCATGTTTGTTAAATGGGAATGATCTTCTCACTAAGATATTAAAATTGCTTTCTCATTAGCATTAGAAGAAAGCAAACTTAAAAAGCAAACAGGTGTTATAACCTTTGTACAAAATTTAACATAAAAACAACAACAACGCGAGGCACCTTCTGGCTCTTTTGCCTTTTCTCTCCTTGGCGGTGTCTGAATCCACGATGTCAGCTCTGAGGCAGTCCAAAGTGCCGGAAAACGAAAGGTGTTCTCCAAAGTACATTCGGTAGCACAGAGGCATCGCATCCTGTGACTGGATCCCTGTGTGACTCAGGAGAGGTTTGAAAACCACCTACAAGACACAACACATTCGTATTAGCTCAACTTACAATTCATCATTTACCGTGGCTTTTTTCCTTATCCTACCTCAGTACATATGACTGTATTGCGAAACAAACAAAAATAAAAGGTCTTGCATAATAAATATAGCTCTAATTTTACAAAACTTAATATTTTTGAGCACCTATTATGTGCTTTTCATCTTCAAATTAATCATAAGGACAAAAATTCCTTGACCCTGCCTAAGTGAAAATACAAGAAAAATAAAACTATAAATTAGTTTAAATCATTCTGCTTCTTGCTTTTAAAAAAGGCATGAATACCGGCATTTCCATAAAAAGCCAGTATATTAAGTTCACAAAATAGGTTATCGACGTCCTGTGTTAATATAAAAACATTTCATATGACCTATTTTTAAATGGCATCACTGAGTCCTAATAGCCATTTGACATTTATTTTCTGACAGAGAACTTTCTTCACATTGTAAGTATCCTACCTGCTTATGGAAACACATCACTCTGATTAAATCTCAAGTTAGCTGAATTTTGTAGTCACTGAGAGCTAACTCAGACTTTATGAGGCAAATAACTATATGTCACTCTTCTGTTTAATGAATAGCTATAGAGGCTTAATTTGCACTGAAAATGAACCCATGTCCTTTTGGAAAGGCTCCTCCATTTTGCACGAAGGCTTTAGGCAGACGACACAGAAAAAGGCTTTCACTGCAACTCCAGGGTGTACATCCCAAGATGCCCTGCTGCCATGCACTGCCAGGTGAGGGTCACCACATTCAGGGACACACAGACTGGCTCACCTGTGCATCAGCCAGCTGAACAGCTGGAAAGCCCTGGTTGGCTTCTTCTACACCCGCCACATCATCCTGACTCGTGCTATGCTGCGAGTGTGTCCCATCCAAAGTATTCTGGTCACTAGATAAGACGGTGTTGAAATCTGATGCCGAGGGTATTGTAGGAAGATTGGGTGCGACACCTAACAGGGTAAATGTTCAAGAATGAAATCAATACTATCGGGAAATAAAAAATATAAGGGCACAGCAAAGCAAACTTATGAAGTCTGTATGTAGCAGTATTACCAGACTGTTTCAATGGTAAAGAAAAAAAATAGCACTGTTAGGTTACTTTACAGACATAATTTATTAATGAAAAGCGAAGTTAAACGAATTTTCAGAAAATACCAGTCATTGTCACACATGAAGTCAGTCAATCAAAAATATAAGATTTCATGGCTGGAAAAGCACTTGCTACCCCATCAGCTTTCCCTGAGGAACAGTGACAGATGACAGCCGCAGGGCTACAAAGGCAGCTGTAGGAGCTGAAGCCATAGGTGACCCAGAACCACACAGGCAAACTTCCTCCCGGGAGAAACAAAATTGAATGGCACTGTTTCTTTCCTCTTACTGCCTCTATCCTTTAACTCCCCAGGCAAAGGACCCGTGATAGACAGGAAATATCCCTTCTTGTTTTTACAATGTGTGACACTGTGTGACAGTGAATCTGGGACCAGGACAGTGAAATTTACACTGTGTGACAGTGAATCTGGGACCAGGACAGTGCTGACAGCTGGGAAAGCACCCTCCTTCCATTTCCTTCAGCCAAGGGCCAGTGCTAAGGACTCACACGCAGTTAGAATTAGGGGCCGGTCCAGATGCCAGCGCCACACACCAGCAAGAGAAACCAGTCCCACTGATAACTAGTGACACGTTACCCACTTTGCATAATTTCGTCTTTTCTGTCTGAACAGAACTTCCTAGCGATCCAAACTGCTATTACACAGATTAATTTTAGCTGACTTCAGTAACTAGAATCAAAGGCTACTTCACATGTTCTTTTTTAAAAAAATATTTTTTACGAAAAATACGTACATGTAAATTTGGGAAAATTCGAAACAATAGAAAAGGCAGGGAGGCTTCACCTAAATTTTCAGAGATAGTCACCGATGCTTCTTTGTGAATACCCTGTCAGTCTCCTGCTGCTTACACAGTCTTTTAAAATTAATAAATGCTCTCATTGGTTTCCCTCCTAGAGGGTAAGAATCTAACTTTATTCCTCTAGTTATCCCTCATATTTAATTAAATATTTAAGTAACCACAAAGAGTATAAGCTAGTTACTGTGTCTCAGAGGAATCTGGATAAACTGAAAATATTTTCTGTGTTGTAGGTAATTGATGTGATTATACTCTGCATTTTTATTTTCCTTTTTCTGGTGTTTTGAAAATTAAACCAGCCACATTAACTGGAAGTTTTAAGTCTTTAAATTACGGACAATATCACGTTTGACATGTTCACCTTTCCACAAGCTCAATGAGTGACTGCTTCTGCCTCCCTCAATGGTCGTATTCTCAAAGACGTTTCATAAATGGGCCAATTTCAACTAAACAGTACTTAAACGTTTGAGATATTTTTTAACCCTTCTCTCAAAAATAGGATTTTGCTGTAACTTCAGAGGTGCCCCATAGACAGTTAGGCAAAATAATGTGACAAGTCAATACCTGTGGGAAGGCTATTGTGTCCGGACTTTGCCACAGGAGATTCCTGTACCACACTGCCTCGGTTACCCACAGCATTGGACATCCAGTTGTAGAAGCTCACAGATGACGGCTCAGATAGCAAGGGGTGTTCCGACAACATATCAGTGGTCATTGTGTTTCCTGAAAATAAAATATTCCTTAGTATTACTTATGTACTAAGGAGCAGACAATGTGATTTATGTAATTTTTTTGAGAAGTCGTGTTAAAATATTTGTCTTTGCAGATGTTTTCAAATTTACTGTATGACATCGAGATTTGGATATTAAGGCATTAATAAATAACTTATTATTATACTGGGGGAATACCTTGTTGGCGGATCTAGACAGCACCCCGCACCACACCTCATTTCACAGCAATGTCAAATGCTGCAATTGAAAATGCAAACCAAGGACATGAAGACACACCAAGTTACAAACAGAAGTTTCCAAACTACCTTCTCAGAGATAAGGGAAGGTTAGTGATGCATTCAAAGTATACATCTATTAATAAATAACTGTAAGTCGGTTTTGTTTTTGTACTTGTCCCATGGAAGTGACCCTGTGATTGTCAAAAGGGAGGCTGTACCTGTTCGCGTCAGGGAGCTGCTTTTCACCGCTGTGCTGCTTCTTTGAGGAGTCCCTTCCAGGAGGTTGTGCAAGCTCGGGAAGCTTCCGGTCAGGTAGCTGAGCAGGCTCTCCTTCCTGGGACTCTCCTTCACTGGCATCCCAGCACGGCCCGTGTGCACGGGGGAGTCCGTGGCGGTGTCTCCACTGGTGTAGCTCAGAGAATGGTAGGGATGGATGCCCTGCAGAGGGAACGCAGCTCTTCCTTATGTGTAAACATGACTGCCGTCACCACACAGGCTATTAGCCTTGTATTCCCACTTGTTACCGCTCACACTGACGCCAAACAGACCGTGTCTCCCAAGACCGTGGGGAACCTCACAGGTTTTATAACTCCAAATACAGCCCGAAGGACAGCCTGGATTATCATTCACTGATTTTAACAATGGATTATTAGCTCTCTGTGCAACCTGGTGGCAAGACTTTTATCCAGAAATTCTTACTACGGCCCTTCTTCGTATCCTGATCATAAACTTCTGTGTTAAGACTGGATTCTCTGTAAAGCTCTAATAGGCCAAAATGAATTTCCAGCAATTGTGAGGAAAAACAGAAAAGTCCAAAGCTACAGAATTGTCTAATCTCTACTTGTTCTGTCATGTCTAAGAGCAGAATTTCAGATCAGTTTAAAACATAGTACAAAAAAATGACTATACAGACAGAAAGACCCTGAGAAGCAGAGAGTTGAAACAAAGCAGTTGTATTTTCAATTCTTTGGAGGACTTCTGTAATCTCTAAGCAAAGGAACATTCAAAAAAATGTACGAAAGGGAATCATATTAACCACAAAACCCCTAGTATGATCAGAAGGTTTGGAAAAACCATCACCCAGGAAAAAAATCTGAAACAGATTAAGGAGTTAAAAATTGTAAGTGTCCAGGCCTTCTATACCAGAGAGACAGAATAAGCCTAATAGTCCAAACATTTAAAAGTGTATTATCAAACTATCAGCGAATGTTTTAATTAAAAGAGCTGTACTTATACAGAATTAAAACTTCAAAAGCACAAAAGATTATTCAATGAAAAGTAAGTATCCCCCGAGTTCCAGTCTACAAGTAGACTCTTCCCGCAGAGGTGCTCTTAACTGGTTCTTACCTAGTCTTCCATAAATGGTTATGACGATATAAGCACGTACACATACTATCCTTTTCTTAACACACAAATACATATTGTCCCACACTTTGGTTTTACTTTAAGCAATGCACTTTGCTGATCACGCCTTAACCCTTACAGATTTGCTCCATCTTTTCAAAGTCTCTGTAGGATGCATGTGTATCAGGATACACTCTTAGTCCTCAAAGGGTTAGTCATTTACAGTGTTTTCATTATTTTCCTATTATAAATGTGTCTTGGACATGTGTCTTTGACCATTTGTTTAGAATGAGCTCTTGGACATGGACATACTGGGTGAAAGGGTACTACATTTTAATTTTGGTACAAACTGCCAAATTGTTCTTCAAAGAGGTTGTGCCAATTTACACTCCCACCAGTACCGTATGAGAATGTCCGTCTTCACTTTTTCACCAACAACATACACTACCAAATGTTTCAGTTTTTTTAATCTGATAGGTTAAAATGGAAATCTCATTTTAATTTACATTTCTTTAATTATAATAAACTATATTTTCACATGTGCATGGGTATGTCTCTGTGAACTGACTTGAACCACTTTTCTATTTGGTGGTGCCCTTTTTCTTAGTGATCAGGAAGAAGTTTTTTATGTATTTGGAAATTAGCCCTTTATCTAATGTCTGTTTACAATAAACTATTTTTTCTGTGTAGAAATTTAATATTTTAATGTAGTCAAAATTATCAGTCATTTACATTATGGATGCTGGATGTAAGTCAAGACCCAGACTTTCAAAGAAAGTTAAAATATTAACTTTTTCTGAGCTGTTTTCAGTGCTCAGAAAAGCAAGCTACCAAGAGAAAAATAACCCAAGAATGTTCCTAGTGTATCCCCATCTCACAGATGAGGAAACTCACACGGTTCGCAAAGCAACTGAGAGGCAGAGGCTGGAGCGAAAGCAGGGCTCTCGGGGGGAGTTAGCCACTTTGCTCTACATGCACCTTATCAAGCACGGGTTAATCTCTTAAAATAAAACAATGCAATTAAAATCATAAAGTAGTCTAACTCAAGCCGTACACTGATCATGTACAACATTCTCATTGTATTTTATTGAAGGCAAGATTCAATAAATTGAAAAGAGCCCCAAGACTTGGTAGTTAAAGGAGTCCTATTCATATTAACTACTGATTAATATGATGATGCAAGTTTCAAAGAAATGTGTACAATGAAGTTACTAATCTTGTTAATTTCAACATAAAAACTATTTTTACTAGATTTAAATATTTAGGGTGAATACCTAATACTTAAACTTGAGACAGCAAAAGTTTAGGTATTCTCTGCAAGTCTAGATAACACTAACCAAAAACAGCAATAATGTACCTTTATTTTTAATGCAGAGTCACTATGGGTGTGAGTCTTAGAAAGTTTCCTCATTATCTCAGCTCCAGTGACAGGTCCAGAGCCACCAGGGGGAGGCCGGTTTGCTATTCCTTCCAGCAGCATTGTGTGTTCACTGACAGTAGCTGAAACAGTTCAAAAGAGTAAGTGGGCTGCAGATTATCAGACATTTTCTTGAAACATCACCTCCAATGTTCCTAGCGGTATAACTACTCTCAACCTTATATATCCCTTGACAAGTACATTGTGGAATCTGCTTTAATAGTCATACTTTCCTTTATTTTACTCTCCCAGCTACAATCTTCTCATTCAGTTTCAAGAAAGAAACACCTTTTACTGAATCTCACATATGCCACTCAAATGGTATGGAGATCAAAAACCACTTCAGGTGAGCTCAAAAAGCACAGAATTTTCACAGGTTAACAGACATTTGCAGACAATCAATTAGAAGGGATATTTACTACACTGTTCTTTCAACTTTTGTGTAGATTTGAAATTTTTGCAAATAAATAGGAAACAAAATCCAGCCTATTTCTCATAACACATTCATTTAGTAAATATAATTTTAAAAGTTCTTGAAAAAAAACTGAAGTATTATACATTAACGTTCTGAAAGCTCTAATTTTAACACTACTGTCCTTTCTCATGGTACTTTTAATATTTTTTTCAACCTATCATAAGATGAATTGCAGTGACTATTACATTTCATGATAATAAAAATTACCCCTTGCAAAGGCATGAAGTATGGATTTATATTTCTGAAATGCATATCTATGGCCTGTGATGTGGCACAGCCATTAGGCTGACAGAATTAGAGGCTGAGTGCAGGCCCCCAAACATTACACAAATTCAGTCAAACAAGCACCAGGTCAAATTTAAATATTGCCTTAAAACTGTGGCACAGGGGGCGGTGATAAGAAGACCAACGTAAAGTTTACAAGGAGGTTAATGTCTTTCACTCCATTCTACTTCTACAAAGGTGTCTGTTGTTTGTCCTAGATAGATTAGGAGAAGTCTACTGTATTTCATAAATTAAACTTAAAAATCAAGTCAGTATCAAGACTCCAACATTATTATCATTTATTTGGACTAATGCAAATCATACTTACAGAGCTGAGCCATGACAAAGTCAAATTTCAAATTTGGGACCCAAATTATTAAAATTATCACATGCACTAGGTTACCAAGTCCATGATCACTAGCTAAAATCTTTACAAAATTACCTGCGTCAAATTCAAATTCTGCCCCCTCAGCGCTGGTGTCACTTTGAAGACCAGCCCCGTTGTCCAGCCCAAGTGCGTCCTCGTGTTCGTGCTCCACAGCTGCTTGGGGTTTCAGGGGCTGAGCTGGTCGATGTAAGCTCACTCCTTTAAAGGCCGGTGTCACCACAATGAACTTCATCCATTGCCTTGCCAGTGCAACTAAACCTTTCTTTAAGGTTACCAAAGCAGGAAGTCCGTCACTCTGCAACAACAGCGATGTGGTTAGACTAACCTTACTGTGTAACAGTTGCCACTTAAGTGTTTTGCATACATTTCTTCATTTAAATCTCATAACCCATTTAGAAATGAAAAAACTAGAATTTATATGTTAAGTCATTTGTCCAACGTTATGCAGAGTCAGTATCTCAAGCTGACTGCAGAACTCATTCTAAACACAAGGTTGCATCTTTCTGTCACCAACAACACAGCAGCTCCAGGTGAGTAACAGACTAAGTGTAGGGTACAAAACTGGGATTCTTCTTAAGAAACATTCAATCCACTTTACCTTTTATGCCCAACTGAAGATGCAAATGTATTTTGAATGACCTGGAATATTCATTAAGCAAAGAAGGAATGAAATTACTCCCTTCAAAGATTAGGCAACCACACTATTTTTAACATTAAAAAAATACAATATTATAGTTAAATGCTGGACATAGATGGATTTGTAACTGCTTTGAAAATTAAATGTATTATCAATTATCAAGTAACAATTACATAATTTAGAACACACTTTGTTCCACATGGTGATGGTTCTAGGAGAAAATTTGGCTGTTTTTCCTGTCGGAGCCTTAGCCCGAGAAGAAAATATCTGACTTCTCTCCATCCCCTTTCCCACAATTCCTTGCGTTAGGAGAAATGGCTTTGGTTGAAGAGAGTTATTTACTAGACGGCAGGAAGGACCTCATTTACTCTCTGAGAAACATCGGGTCCCTTAGCCTGCCCTTTCACTCCCAGACTCAAGTAAGGAGGTTCATCCTGTGATTCTTCCTCTTACATGGAAAGCACACGCCTATCAGGGCAGGGTGCCCTCCCACCGGAAGAGCCTGTCATTCTCTCTGTTCTGCTTTCTCTGCCTGTGGCTAGACGGGCAGGTGAGCCTTACACTGTGGACCTCTGAGTCCTCAAGTCTCAGGGTAGGAGTGAGAGCACAACACCAGCCTCAGGTCAAGTACCTTTTACAAATCCATCATTTCCTAGAGAGTCTTTCATGGTAGGTTATCAGGAGCTTGATTGGCCATTGGTAGTATGGATACACTGACCCCTAATTTGGGATCCCTAAAATTCTTGTGTATTCTCCACTGACCAGAAGCTTGGAGAGCAGAAAGGAGATCCTCAGGCTCTAAACCCCTAACCTTCTAGAATGCTTTTCCAGGGGCAAAGGTGTATTGTATTCATTTTGTACAATTATATATTCTTCCCCTCAATCATTAACCATTTCTGTGAAATCTGACCCTGGTGATTACTCTCTTGCTTGAAACCCATTATCCCTTTGGCTTCCAAGAGATTCTTTCCCGGTTTTCCTACTCTTCTTTCCCCTCCTCAGCACTCTGTGTGCCTCTATCTGCCCTTCCTACCCCGTTTCATAGTGGTATTCTTCCAGGATCCATCCCAGACCACTTTCTCCCACACACCACCCCTCGACGCCTCATACATATCCACAGCTTCTAGCACCTTTTATCTATCAACTCCCAGGTCAGTAATCAGCCCGCTGTTGTCTAGAAGCCTGTATTTCTATCCGTATTTGTCCTCTGGAGTTCCCACATGCATCTCACACCCCGTGGGTCAATGGCTTCTTTAGAGCTGACAAATGGCTCCAATAACTCACCATCGTGGCGTCATCAATGACGGAGTAATTCGCCTGGTGCAGGTAGTGGTGGAGTATATTGCACAGTAGACATGAAGGGTTTTCTTGGAGAAAGCGGGCAAGTTTTGTGAGTCTGTTGTACTTACTTCTTAGGGGGAAATGTACACTTTTGTTCTGAAACAAAACAAAAATCACAGGTTTAGAATGGTGTCTCAAAAATAGTACAAATCAAAGATATACAGTAATTAAGAACTTGCAGGTCTGTTTTCCAACAATGGTGAATGATAAGGCTTGCTTTCAATAATAAACTATGTGTAATCCCTCGCATTATTGGAAGACTCACCTCCAGCGCCTCTGTCATTATGCATCCCATGACGGCACAGATTCTCAGCGTTCCCTCAGTGTCCAGTTTGTTCAAGGACGACTTGAGTTGATCAATGGGGACCAGCCATGCACCAACAGCTGGAGTCGCGGTGCTTAAAAGGTTCAGCTGCCTTTAAAAATTTGTTTTTAATTATAAAAACAAGTGTCAAGATTTGTACTTCAAACAATCCTCCCTATCTACTGTACTTAGTGGCTATTTTATTTCTGGTGGTTTCCTTTTGACCACCAGACAAATTATGAAGCTGTACCTAGGATATGCAAAGAATAGATAATAGAAAAGAAAAAATATATAAAAGCCTATTGGAGGTGAAAAGAATAAAAAGCTTATGGCAGGGTAATACGTGATATAAAACTAAAGCCCTAGAAAAAAGAAAAAGGGTCAAACAAGCTGAGAATAACATCTACAGAAAGTATGGAGGAGCAGAGATGGGGAAAAGGTGGCAACCCTAACACTGGAGATACCAGAAAAATAATTAAAAAAAAACACATAAATATATGAAACAGAACTGGACGCTATCTAACATAAAGAAACACCAAGAGACAGTATTGGGCTTGTAATACAGCCTTTTACCTGGAAAACGCATGTGTAGGCGAGCGCACATTGGTGGGCGCCGCGAAGCTAAACCAGATCTCCTGGATAGTAAGCTTCATACTGCAGGAATCTGGGGGCGGAGGCAGGAGGGGCAGATCTTTTTTCAAATCATCAGATTCGACTCCTTCATCCTACATAAAAGAGAACACCAACAACTTTCTGTTTACGGATGTTAAGTGTGATTTTTTTTTCCAGATGAAGAAAGTGAGAGGGAGATGTTTTGTCACTTGCCAGAGGTCTCACAGCTATGCAGTGGGGGAACGAATGAGGCATGAAGGGCTTCTGTTTCCCATTGCCATCTGGTTCCCTTTCCATTTTAACAGAATATTTCAAACTGCCAACTAAAGTGCCATAATAAGTAGCCCACATTCAAATAACACTGTACAAAAAATTCTTAGTTACCTCATATGCTAGAAATCTAAATCTGTATTGAAAAGTAGGAATAATAGTTTTATTAATTATTATTAATTATTATAATCACCACTCCAGAATGCAGCGGGATAAGATGCATAATATCAAAGAAACAAAAAGGCCCACTGCCTGTTACATCTACTTCAGGTCTCTAGTTCACCTTTAGATCTCATGGTCACGACAACGAAAAGATTGGCACTTTCTTGTGGGTGATTAAGGACTGAAGAATACACACAAAATAGCTGCTAATCCTAGGTGTTACAAACAGTGTGAACTACAGCCCCAAGCAAAGTCAGCACTAAATATAAGTCCACCTCCCTTATCTGCAATTCTAAAATCCACGTTCTGAAAATCTAAATCTCTTTCTCTACATGTGGCATCAAAATCTGATTTGAACTGATGAGGAGCTATTTATCCCACCTGGTGCTTTGCTTACAGTTGTGCTGCAGAAAGTTAAATAGTTCAAGATGAGTGCTGCCTCCGATGCCCCTGGGAGTTTACGTAACACACAGTACACCATGTAACCTTTCTTTTAAAAGAAGGAAATCTGAATTCTCAAATACATCTGGCCTGCGGGTTTCAGACAAGGGCTGCGAGCCAGGCACTGAGTATGCAAAGACACAGAAGACAGTCCTGAGGAAGTTGAAATTTTAAAAAAAGGAAGGGGACTTGTAGACAATAAGCAACTAACTGTAAGAGTATGTGAAGCAAAGAAGAATCAGCTTGATTTTAGGTTGACTGACTTCTTGGTGCCAATGCACGTGTCAATGAGGCATCGGAAAGGCCACTGGACACAGCCCTGGAGCTCAGGTGAAGGGTTGGTGCTAAGGGCATAACCGAGGGGAAGGAGCAGTGTCAGCAAATGATGGAACTTGACAAGGAACGAAGTAAGTCAGGGAGTGGACAAACAGCAGGAAGACGAGAGTAGCCAAGCACAGGACACAGGGGAGACCACCACAGTTAAGAAGGACAAGGCACTGCCTCTGGAAATGGACCAAGAAAAGGCAGAGAACCCAAAGAAAGCAATGATACAAAATGGGGGACTTTCAGCAAGGACAGCAGGATCAGAGAGCTTGAAGAAGACAGCTGGGTTTCCATCAGGGATTTTAGTAGGTGAAAGGGAGGGGAAGAATGGGCAGGCTCCTCCCAGCTCTTCTGTCCAGAGAGCAGCTCCTACACATTTAATTTCCTTAATTAAACTGCTAATCCCCACCCACCACTCGAACACTTCCGAAGACCTCACAAGAAAACTGATTAAACTCTCAAACTCCCCATCAAGTCAAAATAAATATCTCAAAAGAAATTCCTAGAAACCTGGGGTTCGCAGTATGCCAAAGAATACTGGATAACTATGACACTTTTCTGAATTAAAAGGTGACTTCTTTCTTCTTCAATTGGTCTAATTTTCCAATGACCAGAAGTATACGTGTGTGTGTGTGTTGTGTGTGTGTGTGTGTGGTGTGTGCGTGTGTGTGTGTGTTTGTGTTGTGTGTGTGTGTGTGTGTGTGTGTGTATGTGTTTAAGCCCAACATTTCCCAAGCTCTTACTATGGGGAGACACTGAGTTAAGCCTTTCATAGGTAGTGTCTCCTTCAATCTTCACAACTGTAGAATGTCAACTACAGAGTGTCATCACAATACTGCTCTTACAGATGAAACTTAGGAAAAGGTAAATGACTTGCCCAAGGTCACCAGTCACTTAGGGGTACAACCCTTCTGTAATCTAGAATTCTAAGTATTTTCATTATTGCTGCCTGTATTCATCACTATGAAATTCTCCATAATAAAAATAACAAATGAGATGCATATAAGGTGTTTTTCAGGACTCTAATTGAAATGGGCAGATACCGATAGAAATACTTAGAACTTAACATGAAATTCTACCAGCAACAAAACAAAGCCTGCTTTTTTGAAATTCTATGAACTCATTAATTCAATAAATATTAAGTGACTAACATGCACCCAGTGCTATGCTAGGTACTATGACAGATTATAAATATGTCTAGGATGCCGTGCCCACAGAAATTATATTCTAGTAAAAGTAGAATCACCAAAATGCCTTGACAACCATTTAAGCAAAATCCAAAATATGGAAGACAAGCAAATATACTCCAGAAATTAATTCTGAATTGGGTATGTCATTTTCCATGTTATTTTTCCAAAGCATGATTGTTAGAAATCCACCAACCTGTTCATCTGAAACAGAATTTCCATTTAAATCTGAAGAAGGGCTTGTTCGGTCACAAGGAAGATTATCCTCAGAGATATCAGTGTTATAGCCGCTGCCCGTGGGAGAATCAGAGGAATTATTGGATGTCAGCACTCCACCCCTTTCTGTGACACTAGCTTTACCAATCGTTCCAAAAGTATTATATAAAACAGCACCAGACTGTCTTCCTCCTATAAAAATGAAAGAATTTATTAAAAACAGTGGGTATCTCTATGATGTATTCCACAATACCCATAAAGATACAAATAAAAAAACACATAACTATCTTTTTTCTCTCACCCAAACTTTGCCCCTATCTATTAGAGGGACATGTAAGATTAGATTGTAGGTAAGGAATTGTAGGCATATACAACTACCATAATATATGACTAAACCTGAAAGTCTTATCCACAGTCCAGCCTTCCCATTTTAATGCATTACTCAATAAAGTAAAAGAAAATAGGTATAATTGTAAGTCGGCCTATCTTGCTGAACAACAGATTTACAGTATTTTCATCCTACACATCAAAGCTCTGCGAATCAAAACAACAGTTCCAAAAGATGAAAGCTTTCAAAAGCTGGGGCCTCTGTTCTGAATCACAGATTGTTTTGTTCAGGCACTGAGGTTTTGCATGTCTAGACGCTCTGCTAGTTCTGGAGGGAACTAGCAATGGAGGGAATGGGATGGGGCACCCACCGCTGGTAAACAATCCCAGGTACCACATTTTCTCCACGGATACGCCGATTCCATGCAGGTTACTCAAAGTTATGAGTGCTCAAAACATCTCAGCCATGCGGGGCCAATCTGCCCCCTACTGAAGCAGAATTTATAAAAACAAAAATACCTACCTTTTATGGTTAAATTTTCAAGTCCACATTCAAACATTATCCAGCCCCATTTTTCTTGGCTGGGACCTATTCGAGTTACATCTGGAACAGCTTGCTGATCAGTTTCATCCACAAATGTAAACTCATCCAACTCTTCAAGAGTAAACAAAACTTTGGACTTCTCAAAGGGAATAGCAGTGATGGCACAAGTACCAATATCTATGATCAAAAGAAAACAAAACCACCATTCTTACAGACAGAGGTTTGTATACATTTTTTAAAACACCAAACAATGTAAACATTTCGCACAGTGGTTATGTTTAAAAGCTATCTTAGCAGTCTGTCAAAAAGGAAAATAAACAAATGAACCAACCAACTTCCAAAATAATGCTATGTAATGTAGTACCACTTGAAAAGTTCCAGAATCATGTTGAAGAGGAAGGAAAAAAGATTCCACAGTAACAAATAATTACCCAGAGGCAGGAGGAATTCATTTCTGAAAGATTACAGGGCACTCTAAAAATCTAAAGTTAAAATGCTCCTGATAATTCAGTTTCACAGTAAGCGATTTTTAAATACCTTCTCATCATGTTACAAAATAAAAAATTATTTTAATTACCCAGCCTTGGGAAAAACATTATATTCTAGAAAAATTACAGCTTTTACTAAAAGATTGCTTCATGCTAATATATTTTGTGTAACTACAATTTATCATAGACGTCTTCATATCCCACTGCTTACAATATGCAATATGGAAATTAACATCCCAAAGAGCTGGCAGAGGTTTTCATGTTATCTTACTTTTTAAAATGTCTTTCTCTGATTACAGCTAATAAATGCAGAAAAGCAAGAAGATGAAAACACACATATAAATTTACCACCCAAAGATAAGTGCATTTGAAATAAGTTATCTCCTAGCTCTTTAGAGATCATTTTACAAACCCAGCATTAGCTCCCAATTTTCATGCAACAGTAAGCTAAGCCATGGTAATTTCCTCAGGTCATTAAAAATTCTTCCAAGATATTATTGTAACAGCTACATAATATTCCATTATGAAAATAAAATACTATACATTTATGATTAGCATCTTTCCTCATCAGAAAGTAAAAATTAACCTACATTTTCTGTAGTTTTCTCATTATTTATAATAATTTTTTTATATTTCTCTTTAATTTCATTAACTTATTCTGATGCATGGTATAACAGGAGGATTTAAGCTGTATTTTATTTAAATATTTTGACGAAGTAATACACTCACATGGATCAAAGTTCCAAAAACTATGAAAGGGTACACAATGCGAGCCCCGACACCATACCTAGGTGTCTCCTTCCCCTTCCTACAGGTAACAAATGTCATGAGATTACTGAGTATCTATTCACAGATACTGTATATACATATAAGCAAAGACATTAATTCCCTTTTTTTCCTCTTATATTGTTATGCAATGGCCACCTTGGAATTTCTTCGGGAGTTTTGTCTTTGATGAGTTTTTTCTGGACTATGTATGTGCCTTTCAAAATCATATGTAGTTATTGCCTGTGGTCTGTATAACACCCAAGGGGTTACCAGTGCAAACTACAGAGCTGAGCTCAGCAAGTCTTTCTGTAACTCAGGCCACTGTAAGGTGTACCCGCATTAGGACCACAGAGCTCAGGGAGTCACAAACGATCTCTTCCTGCGGAATCCTCCAGTCAAATGTTTTGACCTCAAACACAAGGACAGTGAAATAAGCTTTGAGAAAGCCACAGCCTTATATGGGCCCAGAGCACAGGCAGGAATCATGGAACCTTCAGAGCCTACAGAATGCAAGGGGCAAATTCAAGGAAATCATTTGTTCATTCAGGACTGGTCACTTGTCCCATATGGAGATTTTTAGCGTAGCAGTCATCTCAAATAAGACTAATAAACCTCAGTTTTTTTCCCGGATTGAATCTTTGACAATCTAAGATCATTTAAGCCTCCTCATGAGCATATGCACTGAGTTGAGTCAAAAATATTGAAATGGTGGGTGACATCTCTAGTTTTCTCTTTAAGAGGCACATCCCTGTCTATCACTTTTATGGCTGCTGTATTTTGCAGACTTAACTATCTACTTTTGGTATGACGATTAATTATTTTCAATCAAGTTGTGCCAACATAATGTTTAATAAAGGGAGAAAGTCTATAAAGATCACACTCTCCCTGTTCTACAACAAGTAAGCAGACAGATGGGTTCCTAATTTGGGGCCATACCACTTACATTCCTACCAAAGTTTCCCTTCCATTCTGTATGGAATGTGAATAATAAATAGTTTAATACCATGTGTTCAATATGTGCAAAAATACCTTTCCTATGAAATACTCAAGTGACAGCAACATTCAGAGAAAAAAATAATGTTCCCTCTTGCAAAATCCTCTTGTATTTATACACGTCAAAGAAAAAATATTTGTAGAATCCTACCTGTTGTATCTAGACCCCTGAGTTGCCCATGAACACGATGAATGTTTAACTTGGCAGCAATTTCTTTGCCTTTCTCTGCTCCCGCATTCGATCTGAGAGATCCAGATGACTGAGGCTGCATTTTAGTGGCGTGGACGTACCTATCAAAATGGGATGTTCTGCTGGGCTCGGCATTATTTGAAGACTCTTCAACCACACCTCTTGATGGAAAAGAAAAACAGTGTGATGGTTAACATTTAAATAACACAGTTCCGGAAACACATTTAACTAATAAGTGTTTTTTTATTTTTTTTAAATTCCACTGCTTTAAACAAACCAATATTAATAACAAATTCTTCAGTGTTCACCGAAAAATAGTATGAATAAAAACGCAACACACTTCTAAAAACCTACTAAGTGAGATTAGAAATTCCAATACCAGCTTAGAATTTTTGAAAATGTATTAAGATGATGACGGAGGCTTGCTTTTACATCCAGGAAGATAATCGCAGCTCGAATTAATGAAATCTTTCTTACCTGTTCATACGAACTTGTGTAGCGATTCTGTCAAAACACAATGCAACTAGGGACACGTGACTCACACTTCTGCTAGGAGCTGTACTTGGAGATTCTTCCACTGAGGCTTGCAACAAACATAAGTTCACCTAACACACAAAATGTCATAAATGATAAAGTTGAAAGGTGAAAATTTCAAACGTAAGATATACAGAAAAATGAAAAAATTATTGTTAGGAATAGCATATCAATGTGTCTGAGAGTGATGAAGATGAAGTTTATAAATATAAACTCATAAAATAATCACAATTAAATTCTTACTGGATGGATGTGGAATATTTTAGTATATCTTACCCAATATTCTGCCTAAGTAAACTTACATTACATTCCTATATCAGATAATCAGGGAATAAAATATATACTTTTGATATTACAATCTATTCCACTACCATTCAGTTTGGTGAATACAAAGGATAAAACTACCAAAGTGCTGTCCTCTTTCAGGAAAATTTTCAAAACTATTAATTTTTACCTTGGGTATGCTAACATTAGCCTGAAGACCTTTAATTGTTACATTATCTTGCTTCGTTATAAGATTTGTCTGTGCTTGTCCTTGGTTAGTCGTTCCCAGAGGAGGGTGCTCAGTTTTGGTTGCTCTAACATCTTGTTTGGAAGACAACTAAAAAAAGTGAGAGTGGAATTATTATTTCGCAGACATTTCATGATTTCCAATCCTCCACAACAGCAACTTGCTCATCCATTGTGTTCTTTCATGCCCAACTATGTACCAGCTGCCGTCTGGTTTAGACCCCCCGTCTCAAAGTCCAAACCTTAGCAAATAGGGGTGAGAGAAGTGATCCACAAGAAAATGAAATCGGCCTACAGGGAAACAGACAGAAATAACAATAATAGGTACTTTTTTAGGATCAGTAGATTCTATTTACTTGAGGGCAGATTTGGTTTCTCATAATTGGCTCCTTGTTGGCCAGGAAATTTTTCAAATTTCTTTTGATTTATATTCTTCTACCCTAATTACCAATATATTTTGAATAACTGAATCACTAAAACCACCACCCTCACTTTCTCCTTATCTCCAGTCCCTAGTCCAAATATGACCCAGATCAATTTGAAAGTCAAATGCAGAATCTCCAGAAAAACACCAGGAGATGACTGCTAAGAAAGTAGCTTCATGGATTGGACTACAGCATAAGTTGAATATCAGACATGAGGAAGCAGTGACGTGATTCACCGAGGTGAACAAAAAAATCTCCAAAATATTGTAAGACAAGTTATCTAATCATATAAGGAAACCAAAATAATATGTAGCTTTAATTTCTTAGAAAATGAACATAGCAGTCCTAAAGAATGCTCATTCACTTAGGGACAAAGCTCTTTAGGAAAGGATTAGAATTAAGCTACTTCTGAAATTAAAATAAACAAAATAAAGCTATATTTTAATAGGTGACTACTATTTAACCCATAGTATAGTTATACATCCTGTCATGGAGCCAATGACATAAAAACTATTCAGAAATGTCCATGAATTCCAGTTTAAAAAGCTAATATAATGTTAATACATTCAAATTTTTCAAGTTTGGATATTATGTACCCATAAAGAATACTCAATTTGCCACACTCTCCTGAATAAAAAGGTCTCACATTTTCTGAGAAGGTGGTCTTGCTGTTCTGGACAGCTTCCCTGAGGACTTGGGCATGAAGATTGTCTACGATGGCAGCTGGATGTCGCGTGCTGGCAAGATGAACCATTGCTTCAATGTATCTGAGGGAAGAGAAACAGTAAATGCAAAACGTGAGTATCACTTAACATGATGATCTACTTTATTGAAACTGTTCCATTTATGTTCCATCTAGATTTCAGTCATGTTAGCTTTATCTCCTTGGATAAACTACAAGCTTCTTACAGGACAGAGAACCTATTATTTCCCCTTTATCCCTCCATGAACTAGACAATAGTAAGAATATCAAACATAATAATTAGTTACTGAGAATTGGGTCATTTTATGCTCATCAACACAAAAGCAAAAAAAGGAAAATATAATGCAATATAATTATTACAATATTGTAATATAATGATTTAGGCTGAAAAAATGATAACTAACTGAAACAGAGAGCTTTCTAAACATATTTTCATTTTTGTTCAGTCAAAACAGCTATTATCAACATTCGTCTTTATGAACATATATCACATAAACTACTGATCATATCATATACATTTACTATTTTATAAAATAATAGATATAGCTATAGACAAAATCCATACCTGTCTAACGCTTCAGCCACCAGGGGAGTCAGAACAATATCAACGGTCCCTTTTACTTCAACGATGGCTGTTGTCCTGGTCTGAGACATTGGTTGATCCAGGGTCCACTCTTCTGTTAATGTTTCGTCGTCTGTGTTTTCAACAGTTTTCTTTTCCAGGGGAGTATATGGTGTACTGTACAATTTAACAACAAAGTAGAGATTACAAAGACCATGAAAAAAGAAGTTGGAGCTTCCTTAAGATGAGTGACCACTTAAATCTACATTTATTTCAACTAAAAATTTCATAGAATCGGACTAGTTTATGTCCCAAATACTTCTCAAACAGGACAAATGAGGGACTAAAATGCAAAGCGATCAAAGATAGTTAATATATCAAATGGGGAAAACAGTTTTGACACACTTATTTGATGGGCTTTTCCAAAATATGAACACTACAATTGTGAATTCTTGTTAGTTCCCAGTTTTGATACACCGAGTCATGGCTTCAGTAGTACGAGTAGGCTAATAGAAACGCTATCGACTGCTGGTAAACGCAGGCAAAGCCATGACTCACAACAGAATGGAATTGTTTAGGATAATTTATTCATAAAATCAAATCTACAGTCAAGTAAAGAATGTTATTTCTCAGAACAAACTCTGCATCTCTCATAATCAGGAAAAGACAAAGACTTTAAATGTGAAAAGTATGTAATTTTTACTTACTTTGAAGTTGATCCTGAAAGTTGCATTCCTCTGTCTAGTAAAGAATTAGCTGTGAGTCCCTGTTTGATGACCTAGAATCATGTAAAACATTACTTATAGTCTAGAATTTTAATTTAATTATTCTCTAATTTTATGCTATAGACTGATTATTTGTGAATATCCAGATTACCCCATTAATATGATTTTGACACATACAATATAAATATTTGATAAATTGAGAAAAATCACAGAAAATATTCATTTGGCAATTTCATTTTCTGTATTCAGATGACAAGGGAGGGCTGTGAATAAACAGCTGTACGACAAAGCTTAAAAGCAAGTGCTTCAAATGTATTTGGTCCAGAGTTCCTTTTAAATTGAGCTCTTAAGATAATTTTCAAGTCTTTTCCTAGCACAATCAGCTTTTAAGTGGGGAAGAATTCCATAGAAACATTACGTTATAGGAAAAGCTAGACTGTATTTTAAATTCATAAAAGATAAACAATGCAAATAATGCCCTTCAATGATCAAGCTGAACCCTTTTAAACACCAGCCGCTTATTTAGATTTAATGGAGAAAAATAACTTTTTTTTCTTCCGATGTTATCTAAAGATATGAATTCCTTGACTTACTTTTCTAGATATTTGATGGCCTAATCAAACTAGAAGGATTTATTGACAATACCAAAATAACTCTAACCTCTCAGGTAATATTACGCACAGCAAGTACCATTTGATTTCATAATGGAAAATCCAGATACCGACACTTTCACGTGGACTAAAGAGC
This sequence comes from Rhinolophus ferrumequinum, assembly GCF_004115265.2. Taxonomy (NCBI): domain Eukaryota; kingdom Metazoa; phylum Chordata; class Mammalia; order Chiroptera; family Rhinolophidae; genus Rhinolophus; species Rhinolophus ferrumequinum. Next base: position 4,975,791 of record NC_046301.1, on the reverse strand, counting down.
ACATGTGAAATCGTAGCAGAAGCAGCTTATCTTGGGCCAAGAAGAGAAATGGGCACAAACCAAAACTTTGTAAATGTCACTAAAGTGTCTTCCTCCTTTAATACACATTTATATACTTCTATATGCATATCTGTAAGGATACTGAACTCCATTTACCCCATTTCCACCTTAGTCCACGGCCGTCATGCCATCACTGACTGCTGCCAGAGCCTCCTAAGTGATCATCTCACTTCCTCTCTGGCTGGGTAACAATTAAATTCCACTTAGTAGCCAAAGTATAAGATCACATCCCATTTCCTTGAAGCTCTCACCAGTTTCCCAATGAAATTAAAATAAAATTCTCACTGCTGATCCCTGGTCTGTAACCCTTGCTCAGGCCTCCGGCTCACCTGGAGCAGGTGCCCGAACTCACCACGTCTCATGCACACTGACTTCCTTCCCACCTCAGACCTTCGGTGAGGCTGATGCCGGCACCCAGAGTGCAGTCCCCAGGTCTTCCCACCCTCACCCCCCTCCTCCTGTAAGTTTCCATCTAAGTATTTCCTCAGCTAGACCTTTCATGGAAACTCAACCATTAGCCCACCCCCATTATTCTGTCCCAGTGTCCTATGATTATCTTCATAAGACTTCTCAATTTGTGATTACTTATCCATCTGTCTCCCACCCCTAAACTGTAAGCTCCATGGCCCATTTCCCTCATCAGTGCACAGCAAATGCCGGACACACAGTGGTACATAATAAATCTCTGAATTAAGAATGAATACATTAACATTGAGACACTTTAAATAAGTGCCTGCATATATATATGTATATACATATATATGGAGAGAGAGAGAGAGAGAGAGAGAGAGAGAGAGAGAGAGAGAGAGAGAGAGAGAGAGAATGTATACTTATATATATGTAAGTATGCACCACATAAGATTCCTGAACATTGTTAATTAGTTCCGTAACATTTTATAGCCTTAAATTTGGTCTTTAAAATCATAAAAATTTCTCTTATAAATGTATACTTTTATAAAATGGTTTTCATATTGGCCATCATCACTACATTTATTGACTTATTTTTAACTTTCCTAGAAAAAGCTATTTACAGAAGTGAACAATAACCGATTCATACTAAATTCTAAGACCTCAAATGTCAAATGAGTGGAAGTAGATTTGCACAGAAGCAGTTACGCATTAGTAGAAAGAGTACCGACTACTAAAAACAATTTCAAAATTTATTTTTAAGACGCAGAAAATATGAATTCAGAGACTTGATCCTAATTTATAATGTAGAGACTATATGTTAATTGATTAACATCGTGACAATCAAGTCTCAAACTACTCCTGACATACTCGAATTTATAATACTCAACAGTAACTGAGACCTACTCTCATACATGAAGCCATGACTTCATAAATTCTGTCTTTCAGAAAGGTAGCTAAAATTACAGAGAGTAATTTTGAAAATAATATCTTCAAAATCGATTTATCGATTATACGTCAGCAACGATTTGGTTTATACCTTAAAAGTTGGAACAGACAGCTGCTCCAATGCTGATGAACTTTCTTCGCTGGTCGGTGTGTCCAGGTCGAGGGGACGATGCAATGAGGACTTGGAGGTCCTTTTGTTGGTCGGGTGCTTCACTGACCAATTCACTACCTGGAACTGAGTGAGGTAAGTCTGGTAACAGCTCATCACGGGTTGCTGAGAAGTAATCTGTTCGCTCTCTCCTGTCTTCTCGCCTTCTACAACATACAAATGTTCGATAACGTCATCCTCTCCACCTAAGGCAGACACAAAGGAGGCCTGCGAAGGATGAGTTCTGAACGGCAGAGTTCGGGGATCATGAATGCTTTCGCCATGGCCGGTAAGTGGTCCTTCTACACTGTGATATATGGAACCCCTACTGTAGTCAATCTGCTGGGTTTGCTTTTTCTTCTTTTTTCTACCTGGGTAAGTTCCAGGGCCTTCATCACTGCTAATGGGCTCAAATTCTTCAGCTGCAGAAAAGTAGGCTTCGCTATCAGCCATTGACATGCTGGAATCCATGGATCGATACTGATGAAATGAGTTAGAGTCTGCTGATGGGGTGTAAGGAAATGAACCAAAACTTCTTCTCTGCTTTGGTGAGTCTAGTACATTCTCATCACTTCTGGAGACATCACTACTAAACTGGACGCCAACTGTCACAGGCTGCTTGTCCCCATAAAAAGCAGCAGTAAGGCTCTTGGTACTTCCCAGGCGGGTGGAACATACAGAGGCCTGTCGTTTCAAGGGAGACCTCAGGGGAGACTGACCCGCTGACTTGTCCTGAGTATTAGGAGACACAGGGCTGTTTCCTGAAATTTCTGGAGGAATACTAAAACAGAAAGCAAAGCCATTACTAGTTACTGCACATCATACAATTTGCTTTAAGTATAAATAGAAGTACTTATCAATTCCTTTTAGTAATTTTAATCATTTATCTTACAATAAAGGAAAATCTAAAATTTTACAATAAAATAGCCATACAAAGGAACAAAACAGCACCATATGTGTTCATACCCCATCCAATTCCCCAAAAAAGTGGAGGCAGCTTAAAACAACAGACACTTAAAGAAACCTTGAGTATAATCTTTTATCTATAATCTATGAACATTAATGCATTTATATAAGGTTTTTTTTCTCACATCTTTAAACAGTTTGTCTGACAAAATATACCAGGGGCCTTTGATTAAAAGAGAGAAACCGAAGGAGAGGAAGAAGTCACAGGTACCTGCAATATTTCTGACCGTGGCAGCTGAAGGCATAGTGCCATTTACTGAGGCAGAACAAACTGATCATGACAGACAAAAGGTCATTTTTTTATGTGTCAAGTTTGAGGTCTCCATGAAACATCCATGTAGATCAATCAAGAAGGGAACTGGGCTTATAGGGACAAAGGTTTTGGCTGGAGTTTAAAGACGTTAGCTACAACTCATAGTAGAAGCCAAAAAGTTATTGAGACTGTCTGGGAAAAGAGTATAGGATGAGTGGAGAAAAGGGTACAGAACAAGAGTCCTAAGGGATAGCACCATTTACAAATGACCAACTGGAAGAAGAAGAGAAAGAAGAAAGGGAGGAAAAAAATGGAGGACGTGAAAATAGAGACTGAGGAGGAATAGCCAGGAAGTGGGAGGAAAATCTGAAATGTGCGGTCAAATCAAGAGGAGAGTGTGTGTCAAGAAAAGAGTAATCAACTGTTATAAAACGAGGAGGACCAAAAAATATTCACCACACTAGAAGGATAATACCCAAATGTTAACACTGGTTCACTCTCAGTGGTGGGATGACAGGAAATATTTATCTTCATTACACTTTTCTGTATTTTCCTAATATCTGGAATGAATATATATGTCTTGCTGTTACCATCAGAAAGGCAATGGCAAGTGGACATTTAAAAACATGGACAGGAGGCAGGAGGAGAAAAACAATTTCTACATTGGGTGACCTGAGAGGAAAGGTTTTCTGGCCACGGGGAGGAGCAATTATGATCCTGCTGTGACCAGGTCCCCAGCTCGCAGGAGCACCCACCTCACTTGGCCCTCATCTCGCTCGGCACCACGTGAGAATTCTTTCTGCAGCAAATGGTCATCGGCGCCAGAGGAAGGGCTTTCCTTGTCTGCGGCCAGCAGAGGCTGGGCAGCGCTGGAGCTGCTGTTCTCCTCAGAGGACGAGGAGGAGCTGTGCGAGCGCAGCGGCACTTGCAAGCTGAGGTGCTGCACTTTCCTCTCGGCTTCCATCCCTGCCGACTTGTTTTCCCACTCTTTCCTCTTCACGCCATTCACGTTACCTAAGCCAACAAGCAAAAAAGCAGTCGACGTGAACACAGTCAATTCAAAAGCAATTTATGAAAAATATGACAACTTAATTCAATTCCCTGGTTTTACGGGTAATTGTTTTTAAAAAGCACAAGCATCTAATTTCACATAGCAACATATCCACATTAAGCATGGACCCAAGTTCGTGGACAATGAATTTCTTTTCCTTTCTATTTTTCAATCTTGTATTTGAAAATTTTCAAGCTTACGGAAAACTTTGAAAAACAGTACAAAGCCACCATACCTTTTTACTTGTAATTACCTATTTTAAAAATTTTGTCCCATTTGCTCTATTTATATGTAACATACATAATAAGTTTTGAACCATCTGAGAGTAACTTGCCGATACTGTGGCCTTTAACCCTAGACACGTGTTTATTTCCTAAGACTAATACGTAACGACTGTATAGTTAGTTATCAACTTGATAAACACAGTACTTATGCAGTACTCATCTAACCTCCATATGTGCTTTCCAATTTTCTCAATTGGCCCAGTAACGTCCTTGAGAGCACTTCTGTCCCCTTCAGTACATGATCCAATCCAGGATCATATATTATGGCATTTGGTTTCATGTCTTCTTTAATCTGGAACATTTCGTGATGTTATGTAATTGGAGTTGGGAGGGAGGGGAGATGGCCCTGATACTATTTTCTGCTCAGCTATATATTTGGCTGTATGACCGTACAACTCAGTCTCAGTGATGAGCCTTCATTTATTCACTGCACACAGGGAAAGTACACAACTCACATAGTAGCATGGGGATGAAATGAGAAAATACCTGTGAAAACCTTTAAAAACAAACATTATTCAAATCTAAGGACGTAATATTATAAGAAGACACCTAAGTTAAATTGTACTTAGTATCTTTTTTATCCTTTACATGTGAAGAAATTTTAGTGTTTGTTAATTTCATAAAATAATCTGCTCTTATTATTGCAAAACCTCTGAAATCAAACAACCTTAAAAACGTGTACACATTTATATATTAAATGCAGTGAAAAATCATTTAAATAGGATTTGGAATGTGTAGTTTAGCTCTTTCCGGTAAGAGCTCCCTATACATAGGAAATCAATGCAACAAACACTAAAACTATTTTTTTTCCTATCTTTGTTTGATACTGACAAAAGGCAGTGCTAAGTTAATGTTTTTGAGTGGTCTAAGGAAAAAAGGCTAAATATTGGTGAAACATCAAGACTTTTGTACATTTCACTTGTTAACAGCACGGCTACTTAAGCAGTAAATACTGCACTTAACTGTAGGAACACAGATCTAAGAAACCCAAGAGAAAATCCATTTCTGAAGTCTTTAGAGAACAGATACTAGTAGATTTAAATCTCATACATGGGGAATATGCCATTCACTGCTCATGCCAAACACACATATTTATAAAGTTATCCTACAGGCTCTAAGGAAAGACCACATTTCTCTTCTTAACATGCTCAATTTTAGTGATAAGGAGAGTATTTTGCAAAAGTAGTTGATGACATAGGGCCCAATGGTACAAATATTACTACTGATAAGTTTTCCTATTAAAGTAAACTGAAAAACAACTATTAGCTTATACTTATTTCTAAGTACATCTCTGGAAGCTCGGTTCTAGGAAAATGACAATAAATAAAGAAATATTTAGAATAAGCTTGGCTAGGAAAATCTACCATGTTAACAATAGATCTGAACAATGGACCTACTTTTGCCTTGTGTAACTCTGAGAAACTCACTAGTCTTACCTGGCTTTAGTTAAATCACCTGTAAAAGAAAGGCAGACTATACTGAACCCTACCTCTAAGACTGCTCAAAACACTAAGTTCGGCAATGTAACTCTGAACTTCTCTCAGAATGGAATAGGGATAAAGAGAAGATTAGCAAGTGACAATATAACACATTTTATTACCTTCCACAATTTTGGGAATTTCCTTAGAGATAATCCATTCTCCAGGCTGCAGCAGAGACTGTCCATAATACATATCAGACTCTGCACTCGTGCTTGAAAATGCAGAGCTACTAGAAGGTGTCAACTCTTCAAGTCTGAAGAAATCTAGGCCAGTTACTGTGCCGCCAAAGAACCTGCAGCCACCGAGACAGCCACACTTGTTCCTACACCTCTTATTCTTCAGGGTGTCATCTGGCCACAGAAACCACAACCTAAGCAGAACCCAAAGCAAAAACAAACAAAAAACAACAACATAACAAAAACTCATTAAGAAAAACTTTTTGACAGACAATTAGTTAAATATGAGTTAATTGGTAATATTTTTAAAAGCCAAGGTAAGCACAAAAGTTTATTTTTACTGTGGCATTCTTTTTAATCATTTTGCCGTTCTAAAAAACAAATAAGCAAAGGAAATATGTAGGAACAATATAACATACATTATATAACATATATTTTTAAAAAAGCCAAAGAGCTAAATATAAAAATCATTTCAATCCAGTTTAAAAACTGCAGTAAATATTCTCAAGAGGACTAAAAATTTTAAACATTAATCTAAAAAATAGCCGAACTATTAAAATAGACTACATTTAATTCAAAATTCATTACCTTTAGCGTTTCAGAGCCTATTTCACATGGCAAATTTAATACACCAAAACACTATAAATATGAGACAAGAAATTATTTCTCAATAAAACCAAAATAACGCACTATTCTATATTTTAGAGAAAAAAATTAATAATAATTTTGTACTAAGCACTCTAAACAAAGTATTAAGAATTTAGACAATAAAAGAAAATGTATTCAAAATTCTTCAGGCTCTCTGAGTGACACACACACAAATCTGTCAGTATTTATTAACTCCCCTCCTTTCTTAAAAAATATTATGTAATACAATCTGAGAGTTACATCTTTATTCCTTTTTCCACATGCATTATCTCATTGGATCCTCAGGGCCCTCACAGGAAGACAGAACTGGAATCATCATTTTCATTTTGCATTCACTCATGTATATTTCTTGAACATATCTACTATGTACCTAGTTCTGTACTAGGCAAAGAAAATGGGGAATTTTTCAAAAAGTCATGTTTGAGAGGTGAAAGATGACCTGGAACAAATATATAAAGTTAGAAGCAGTCCAGAGAAGACAGAAGGAAAAAAATGTGAGAAAGTGTTAGGATGAGGGAGAACTGAAGGAATTCTTTCAATGAGATGTTATCAATTTCAAATCACTTCTCTATTTTAGCACATTAAGAGTTGGTCATTCAGCAAAAATATTTTAAAGCACTATCAAAATAAAAGACCTTATGTGTCCCATAGACTCTTTTACTTCATTGACGCAGCAAAAGCTTAGTAGAATACATGGCTTTGTGGTCATCTACACGTGGGTTCAAATTCTAGCTGTGCCACTTAATAACTCTAGGACTTTGGACAAGTCAGTTATCATTTGAGCCTCGGTCTCCTTGCCTGTAAAACTATGGTCTGATATACCTAATGAGATTATTGTGAGGATTAAATGGTATCACGTATGCAAAGCGCCTGATGCCGAAAGTGGAACACAGAGGGGGCACCAAGATGGGAGCTCCCTTCCTCTACCTTCATACAACACAGTGCACTGGTTCTCAAACTTCAGCTTGCATGAGAATCACCTGGACCGCTTATTAAAATATGGACGGCTGGGCTCCAGCCCTACAGTTTCTGACTGAGGTCTGGGAAGGCCTGATTATATAACTGTCTAACAAGTTCCAAGGAGATATTGGTGCTAGTGGTTTGGAAACTATACTTTTCAGAAACACTAATCTAATAAAACTAATGGCCTATGTGTTCAGTAACTTTTCCAGTTATATCAGAAATGAATATACCTACAACAAAAACTCCTGGGAATCAAAAACCCACAAAGGCACCCAGAGCTGAAGATCAGTGAGTTACCACGTCGGGACACAGTCACATTAAGTCTTTATTTAAAATGCTATTCCATTCCTAACAGTAGACTTTCCTCTCATTAGCTAGTAATTTTCATCTGAACATGAGACTATTACCAGTCTTAGATTCCACTTACCTCTTAGTTCGGGCATCATGAGTTTCTAGGAAATGTCTTTGGGCCTCATGTTTAGAATGGTGATCAGCGGCCAGTGCGATATCCACAGTGATAAGTCCTAAGCTGGCCGACCCAGCCTCGAGCCAGCAGGCCCTCCGCAGGATGGCAGGCTGGAGTCCCACTCTGGAATTGCTCAACTGTTCAATGTACTGTCTCACTTGGAAATCCTGAATGGCAGCGCTTATCCCTTCCCCAACCGACTGATTGTGGAGATTACAGTTTGCAACCCGAATAGCACCCATCTAAAGTCGAATGAAAGAAATGAAACAACAGTCTAGTTTTTGTACTTTTTTAGCAACTTAGAATTAAACTACAGAATAGGTACTTATTTCAAAATGCATGAAAGTTAAAGACAGAAGAAAACAAATGCAAAGGGAAAAAAAAGGGGAAGAGAAATAGAAAAGACAAACGCAACAGAATAAAAACAGACGTTCAATTTTTAAAAAAGATAAAAGGATAAAAACATAAGTAAAAAAAACAAAAAAGAGAAGAAGAAATGAAACATTAAAAAAGGAGTAAGTAATGAAATCACAGAATCTTAACAAGGTTTGATTTTAAACAGTAACCCATAAAGCAAAGGTGGCAAACAAATGTTTTCAGGAGCCAGGAAGGCACTCAATGTATAAAACCTAAAGGCATTCAAAATCAAATCTTTGAAAAACATTACCAATTTATTACCCTGCAATAACACAATGCTATAATAATTGAGTTAGAGTAAAAAAGTAGTGAAAATACACCTTAAAACCGAATACTGGAAGAGAATGTGGGTGAGGAAAAAACAGAAAGCTAACTCCTAGAACTTTGCAGTATTTATCACAGTGGCAAACTATAAATGTGTGCTGTATTTCAAGAAATGGAAGAAGTTTGGTTTGGTCAAAAGGCAAAAGAAATACACTGGCCAAGAAACAGACAAACATGTACCTTTATATTTGTAGCACAGCCATGCTCCACGATATAAACATCAGCTCCATCTACTGCTAAACGAGTCATAGTGTATTTCAAATCATCTGAAGCTGGACAAGGCCCAGGAATACAACTCAACTAAAATGGAAAATGATCAAATATTTAATTCTGCACCATCAATTCATTATGTTGATACTTCAGTCTCCTTATTTAAGCAAACAAACAAAATTCCGGTTATATGTGCATTAAAAAAAAAAAAAATCAGTTGGTTCAAGTTTACTGTTTCATAACGAATGATAAATGAAATAATCAGCAGTTAAAGTCTTACCAATTAGAAAACTAATCTTAAGTAACCATGTACCTTTTTCATTCAAAAGGAGCAAGTAGCAAGTCTAAATTGACACAATTCATATATAACTTGGTATGGAAACTCAGAAACAATAGTCCAGGTTAACTGACATGTAAACAATGTCATAGATTTATAAGAACTGAATAGGAGTTTAAAGTTGTAAGATGTTCTCATGAGCACTCCATTGACACACACACACACTCACACACATGTCAACTGTAAATTTTATGATGATATCTAGGACAATCCACACACATTTAATTTTGTTGGACATCTAAAACATAGACTTGGTCATGTTTGGGTCTGACAGAAACATACATCTCTCCTACTTCCATGAACTTTTTTGGGGAAATGACAGCCCTGGGAAAAGCATGTAACTGTTCATTAGTGGCAGGGTGCTCTGTACAAATATATTTCCTCCACAAAATAGACCTTAAAAAACTAATCTAAGATGACAGAAAGCATACCATTGGTTGCATGGCACAGCAGCCAACTGCAAAGGGACACAAAGGAAATTTCTAAGGTGACAGAAATGTCCCAGATCTTCACTGGTAGGAATGGTTACAGTGGTATATATCACCTTTGTCAAAACTCAAACTCTACGGCTTAAAAAGGGTGAATTGATTGTACGTAAATTTTTAAATAAAGTTGATTTAAAAAAAGTTTCATGTAACATAAAAGCTTTGAGTCTTAAAAAAAAGAAAAGAAAGGAGGAGATGTCTACAAGCACATGTGAATTATCCATAAGAAACTGTCTGACACATGACTAAGGAACTCATTCCCTGGGGCTCGGCAATGTGTTCATAACCAGAAAAAAAACAATTTTATCATCAATTATAGCGGTTTTCCTTTATTGTTGGTAAATAAGCATGGGTTACAGATTTGTTGGACATAAAATTAAAAGTAGGATGAATTATGTTCAATTTATAGTAATATAATAACAAATATAGTTTGCATAGCAAAAGAAAAAGAAAGGAAAGACACATATGGAAACTAGAAAGAAAAACTAAACTTAACAATGGTTATTTCTGTGTTATAGAATTGGGGAAAGTTTTCTTTTTTGAAACTGTCATGTTTTCCAGATTTTCTGCAATGAGCATATTAAAAAAAAAAAAAAATTGCTCCCTATCCCCAAATTCATAAGGAACAGTATTTATTGCAACAAAACACTCTGCATGTCATTGAACTGCATATGGTTTTAGGGCTTACGGTCTACTTTACAAGTCTCCTAAAAGCACTGTAATGACCCTGAGTCGAGGTACTGCAATGCTGTGGAAAGCGCGTAAGATTTGGAGTCAGGAAACCTGGCAAACGCCCAACACTGCTAATCATACTGCAGGAGAACAGATGTGTTCCAGAGAAGTCTGCTAGCAAAGTCATGAAGGAATCTAAACTTCCTCTTGCTTCAATTTCTAAATCTTTTGCATAGATATACAGCCATATCCCAAAGAGTATAATAATGCATTAAGATCTAAGAGTTAACGATAAAAATGTAAGAGACAGGATATAATTTTCATAATACCTCCATTTATTTGTGAATGCACGTTATAATTACCTCATATTTTAGACAAAACTAAATAACAAGTAGCTACAAACTCAGCAAAATAATTTTCTTAACTGAAAAAATTGATCTGCAGTGTTTATTTCATGGCTATGTGCACTTGATTTAAAGCTGATATCTCCATCTTTCATTTTAAAAAATCCATAAATGTCTGTAATCTGCTAACATATTTGTTAATGTACCTTGGATTCGCAGAACCGACGATCAATCCCGTGCTGACATATTATTACTGATTTGGGTCTTTCCAGTTCATACTCCCGGCATACCACATGAAACACAAATGTCTGCCCCCACTCCAAGAGACAAGCCAGCTACAAATAAGCAGTGACAGGTTGACAACACTGTTAGTACCCTAAACACGTGTTCAAAACTCAAAGGCTAATCAAGAATATTAACACAACTTAAAAGAATCCAACCAGTCTTAAACCTGCCACTACCTAATCTACTTGTTAGCCAATATAGTGATTTTTCTACTTTGACATAATTTATAAGCTTGTGTTACTTTTCATTTGTGAATGACCAAATATACTGCCAAAATGAAAACTCATTTAAAGTGATAAACTGAGTTTCTAAAGCAAGTACTTTTCTTTAAGGTTGTATCTTTCTTCTTATATGACTAAGTGGAATCCTCGGCCTAGAAAGCACCTAATAATCAACCAACCTTTGATGTGAAATTTTTGAGTATTTAATTATCATTTTGAACTACAATTTTAGGAAATCAGGCATTTAAAGATTAAAGCACTTGTATTTATGTAAATAGAAACTGAAGTAACCATATAGCAACTCTTCATCCAACCTTTAGTTAAAAAACCCTTAATTTTATAATCGATTAGACTTGTTAATAAACACACTGAGACATGGGACACATGATATTATCCCCTTAAAATGTACATAATTTAAACTCCTGGAAAACATAAATTTCACTTGTAAAATATACAAAGAATGGCATAAGCATTAAAAGCACCCATGGAATCATGAATCTCACAAGAAAGAAACAGTGATGCCAAGATTCCAGTGCAGAAGAAAATGTTTCCTCTTCTAATAAGTGCAGTTTATAAACATTTGAGTCTAGCGATCCTGAGATTAAAAGAGTTGTGTCCAGTCCTGTGGGGTGAGTACAGCTTTACTTCATGCTTATCAGAAAAAAGCTGCTTTGTCATATGCTTCAGTTTTTACTTGTATGTGTAGAGACAGGAAACAGTGGACAATAAGGAGAGGATAGTTACGAGGCCGAGCACTGAATACTACTTTTCATCCATTTTTATACATTCCGTTATACATTTTTCATCCTTTTTTTACATAAAATATCCCTTTGCAATTCCATTCATTTTCCTACTATTTCTAGAATCTTAATTTTTGCTGCCTTCCAACAATTTCTTTCAGATATACAAGATACTTAGATTCTTTATTCACCTTCTTACTGCTACTCTAAATGATGTTTTCATAGCCATTCTGTAACTTTTTATTAAAATTGAGCATATACATTTCTGCCACATTCCAATATTTTGAAATGCCAAGATAAACATGCATATTGTCATAAATATATGGCTCAACAGCTGAAATGTTACGAAGTAAAATGGCTATTCAACTAAATTCAGTGGTCCATTTCTAGACTACATAATCCCACGGCCTCTGAGTCTTCTAAAGACTAAGCAGGATGGTAAAGAGGAGGGGGAATTTATCCAAAGGATCACAACTAGCACCCTAGACCAGGTTTACTTACAAGTAAATTCATTTTTATTTTTTTTAACCAGTATCTGCAACACTAATAGCAGGTAAAATGACATTATCTTCCTTTGGGATGTGACAAGTAAAGAACTAGGCTACCTATAATCCTTAATACCATAAATGCTATTTTCAAATCCTATTTAAGAACTATACAAAAAAAGCAAAGTTCTTAGAAAATTATTCTATCTACTAGGAAAAGAAGATTGTTTCAACAGTGGACAACCAACTAATATAATTTTAATAATATATATGTTCACTTTATTATATATATGCAACACATATATCTCACCCTGAGTTTTTCCCAAAGAAAGTCTCAAATTCTTTAAAGTACTATGCAGAACTATAAAACATTACACCCATCAGTTTTATGGGGCTCAGAAAAGTGAAACTTATCTCCGATTCATCTATTGCTAAGAAAACTGTGAATGTCAAGAACGACATCCATCCAAAAAGCAAATGGCTGTTGCCTGGCCATCAGAACGTCGTTAGTGGAAATGCAATGACCATTCAAATGGGCCTACAGCTTACTCTTGGGGCAGTAGGTGAGTAAAGGAAAAAAAAGTCATGAGAGAGCACTCTGAGAATCATACCTGTGGTGCCGTAACCTTGGCTGTAAGGCTCCCCGCCTGCACGTCAATTAGCCAGGCGTATTCTAAGGAATCACTTCCCAAAGGAAGACCTTCTGCTGAGAACATAGCGTGTGCTCTCAGCTGGAGACCAGACAAACTGATGTGACCTTCCCTAAGTACTTCATCCACTGGGGGTCGCTGCTGAAAACAATAACAACAGACTGTAAGAGCACAAGAAAAGACTGTAAGAGCGCATTCCAATTTTTAGTTGCATTTTCCCCCAGAGACTAACGTGCTATCTGGAAAATAAGGCTCTGGGATCCCCAAGCTCCTCACACAACCCTGTACCCATAAAAGCAGTCTGCATGAAGCTTCTGTAGTGACAATGCCCACGAGAGCCCAGCTGCAAAGCACAGCAGCACCGTCCTCAGAAGAATGCAGGTCTGACTGGTAACTGCCTGGAGGAGTAAAGAGAATCTAATACTCTGACAGGGATTGTAACAGGCCACTCTTCTGAGGGAAGGAGGAATCATGAGATTCAAATATTAAAAAGAAGACAATAACAGGGAACTATAAGGACCAATAAGACCATAAAATGAAGGCCTAGGGAAGGAGGTCATCTTCCACACAGATTTTGAGAACTGTGTAAATATAAAAAGGATAAATTTATCTTAGAGAATAATTATATACTCACTACTAAAAAGCAGCCAATATTTCAAAGAGAAAATTTCTAAGACTTACTGGTTCAGAAAGCTAAAGAATAAGTGCTATAAGTGCTGAAATAGGGTATTCCGTGGAACACCACAAAATACTGGTAGGAATACAGAATTCAACCAGCGTGGCAATGCTCCAATATCAGTCACCAGTTCCTGTGGCATCTACCCCCACAGTCTCTCACATACTCCCTGATTTTCTTCCTTCTTCATTGCTATCATCCTCGTCCAAATAAGACCTCGTGCCAGGACATTTGCAAAGCCTCCCAGCACTCACTTTTCTCTCTCTCTGCTCCATACTCTACAAAATGACCAGAGATCTTTTCAAAGGACAGATTTTATCATGTTCTTGCATCAAGACCATTACATGCCACCAAAGCACCTCATACCACTCTGTGAAATTATTTATCTTAATTGTAATTCCCTCAAAATGTATCTTCTCCATCAGGTTGATGAGAGTAAAGACCATTTCTGTCTTGTTCACCACGTATCCCAAGGCCCCTAACATAAGAGAGTCACCACAAAAAGTAGACACTGCTGACCGAGCGACTACACAGATGCCTTCACAGCACGTCTTCTCAGAGGCTTGAACTCGCTATTCCACACGGAGACAGCCCCCAGATATTCCCCAAACTGATTTCAGTACGGTAGTCTTTTTAGTGTGTGCATGCTGGCCATCTCACAGGGTTAGTGTTCCTTGTTTCGACACATTTTGGGAAACATGTTCTTACAATTTTTTTAAGAATGAGGGCTAAGTATAATTCATAAGGACTTCTTAAAAGGAAATTTCAAATTGTGACTATAATGTAGTTCTAGAAGCTCTTCTGATGCAGTTTTTCTTGTCTTTTCTTTTTTTTTTTTTAATTAAATATATTGGGGTGACAATGGTTGGTACAGTTACATAGGTTTCCAGTGTACAATTTTATAATACATCAGCTATCACATTTTTATTACATTTTCATCTAAGTTGTGTGACAGTATATAAAATTGCCTAACTTCTCCAGGCATCAGTTCCCTTAGGTTTTATCTGAGGAGTTGGGAAAGATGGTCAGTAGATTTCTTCTGGCATAAAATTCCATAATTCTCAGAATAAATTTTGTTTTTTTAGTTCAAAAATACATGTGGCTTGTCCTAAATGTATAGCCCGCCTTTATTGGGGGACACCAATAAAGATTAAATGCTGAATTGTATTATGGCTTGCTCCATGTTGTGGGGTACATGGTGTCCCCCAAAAGAGACGTTCAAGTCCTGAGCCCGGGTCCCTGTGAATGTGATCATATTTGGACATGGGTCTTGACAGATGCGGTCAAGTTAAAGTGCGGTCACGCTGGATTAGGGTGGCCCTAATCCAATGACTGGTGTCCCTGTAAGAGGAGAACTGGGACACAGACACACAGATGGATGTCACGTGAAGACAGAGGCCGAGATTTGGTGATGTGTCTATAAGACAAGAAAGGCCAAGGTTTGCCAGCAGCCACCAAAAGCTAGGAAAGGCAAAGCAGAATCCTCTCCAACAGCCTAGAAAGAGAGCACGGCCCCACCAAACCCTGGGTTCAAACTTCTAGGCTACAGAACTGAGAGAGAATAAATGTGTTGTTTCCCGCCATCCAGGGTGGGCTCCTTTCCAGGAGCCCTAGGAAACTAATACACATCATAAGATGACCATGAAGTAAAATGTGTGGTTTCCTAAGTCAAACACAATAATCCATCACTTTAGATCCTTAACCTTGAAGCCCTGAGTTAAGACTAATGCCACCAGGATTAAACACCTACAGTGAGTGACCCCAGACTGACCCTGGGGGACAGTCACAGTGTGAAGCTCCCAACATGAAAGAATAGTAGACAGTGCAGAGACCAAAGAAGAGACGATTTCCTGGGAACAGTCCCGCCAGCACTACCAAATGTAAGCAAGGTAAGTAGGTAAGAGATTCCAGGAGAATGAAATGCATCGAGTCCGCTGTCTTCAGGGCTAACGTCTAGGAAAGCAGGTGTCACCAGTGCTTCTACAACCACGGTGATACCTCCACTCTGCGTTTTCCTTCTCTAATCATCAAATGAATCGGACTTTATACTTCAGCCTGTACAAATCTGCCAATAGCTCAATGATATAGTCCATGTGAACTCTCTTAATGAGCTAAATAAAATGTTTTTATATCTGGTACAGTCTTCCGAGAATGCAGTGATTAAAATAAACTGTCACCAGGTACTCATAAGAAATCAGATATTCATCTAAGAGTCTCAGAACTCCACCAGAAGGAGATATTTCCCTTTCACCTTTATTAATTTCCTCAATAGATTAAAAAAAGAAGATGGGTTTCCTCTCCACACACTTGCCTCCCAGAACAAAGAAAAACAAATTCTAACAACCTACTAATCAGAGAGAGGAGAACAGCAGCTATTTCTAAGGTTTCTACGGCAAGTTAAAATACAAGTGTTACGCAAGTGAGATCTTTGTGAGAAAACAGTCCTGCATCGTGATTTCAGTGGCATTAACGCGGTAAAATGACACAGAACCCGGCACACACAGGGCACCACTGTCAACTTCCTGGTTTGGATAATTATGTAAAAGACCAAAAGACCAACATGGGGGAAACTGCGTGAAGGGGACACAGGACCACTCTATATAACTTTGCAACTTCCCACGAATCTATTATTATTTTGAAATAAAAGTTTAAAACAGGAAACATTTTGCAGCTAAACAAGCATATATTGTGTTAAGTTTTAGCTATTATGATCTCAGTTATGTGAAGTGTGTGTGTATGCCATATATTAGGTTGCTGCAAAAGTAACTGTGGTTTAAAAGGTTAAAAATAATTGCAAAAACCACAATTACTTTTGCACCGACCTAATATATACATATTAAAAAAAGAGTAAGTTAAAATAAATGTTAAAATTATATGTAGAAAAATATAAGCAGTTATGGCAAAAGAGTGAAAAGGGGGTGTGCTATTTTAAGTAGGGTATGCAATTACTGCATAGACTCCACAGTAAGTTACCATCCATTGACGATTTGAGGGTATCAGACTCACCCCATTTATAATTTTACTTTCTATTAAAATCCATTTCTATTTCTAAAGCACATAATTTGCCTAAAGTAGGGAGAGCCCTAGAGCAGTGGTAGATGCTATGAGAAGCCATTTGGCATTGAAAATGATAATAAAGTGATAATCTACTTAGGAATGTGAATTAGTCCCATTTGATGAATATCGTTGGTTCTCTTCCAAAAGGGCCCCAGGGATACCTTGAAAGAATTAACAAAGTATCTTGTAAGTATGTTAGATGAAAAGAATAAATCACCGACCTTGTAGATATGCATATTTTGAAAATTTATGGCTCTAGTTAGTATTAATACTTAGGTTGTGATTTTTAGCAGAATCTATCAACATTTTATACATTTTTCCCTTCCATAAACAAATGCAAAAGTTATAGAGAATTTCTTTCTATTTCTAAAAACAGTAAGATAGAAAATGTAATTGTCTGGGATCACGTAAGTGGGGAACAGCAGAAAGAAAAAGAAAACTGAGATTCCTGAAAAACTATCATACATATAAACACACATACAAAACTTAATATGGTTAAATGAAGTTTAAGAGCTAGTTTAAAGAGCTATATATATTCCATGCACAGAAACAAACACACTGTTTTGTCATAAAGAGTCTCTCCCAAAACTCACTTTTACATTACCTGATAGTTATCACTGACAAACACATTCAGGGGCGACAGGACGAGTTGCAGCATGGTCTCCCTAAATCCTTTTTTCATTTCAAAACACAGTCTTTCCAAGAAAGCTGTGGGACACTCGGGACCATCAGTAGTGCCGTGCTAAAGTCAAACAAAATACCGTAATCAACACATGGAAAAAATGAAGAGCAAGGATGTGAGGGAAAATAAACATTACATTTGTATAATTAGGAGATATTTAAAAAGGAGAAACAGTGCTTACTGACAAACAGAACTATTCTGTACCCCAGTAAGGACAGTAGGTCTACCAGGCACCACAGGTGACTGGTCTGCTGTGCAAACCTGGGCCATGACATGATGGACCAAGCGTGCCACAGAAAGCTCAGGCCTACCCACTCCCTGTTTGGCCCTGGGTTCTTTGGGAATACAATCTCGTTCCAAGTCAGCCCCACAGGCCCAAGGGTCATCCTTAGAGTGGACCAGGATCTGTGCTGGATCCAAACCTGTGACAAATTTCAATCTCTAACACCACACCTGATCTTGATATTGTAGTAGGTCCACCATAAGGCCCCAAACTGGTCTGGAATTGGAGATAAAGGCTAGGAAAATGTACAGTCCCAGAATATCCATCGGTCTAACTGTAAACTAAACAACTCAATACCATGACAAAATGTTCTAAAGTTACACTAATAACAAAGAAGAAGCTAAAGTGAAAGGAGAAAAACAGAAAATAAAATTATCAACAATCAAGTAATCACATTATGAAGAAATAAACTAGCTTTATAGAGATAAAAAAAGGATAATTTAAAAGTTTTCAAATGTGATTTTTTTTTTAAGTGTGTGCTTGCGTGTATACACACAAACACACAGAGAGTTTTCTATGCTGGGTGAATTTCACAATATACCCAGACTATTTTGATATGTAAACACTTACAACAGGAAGACGCCCATGAACTTTGTACAAATTCACAAGTACAGTGATATCCCAAGGACGCAAGGTAAGCGGATGAACTGACTTGGCTGAACTTTCATTTTCCTTTCTATCATTTTCCATTCCAACAGCAGTCCACCCAGAACTGGATGACGTTGACAGTGACAGAACAGGACTTGAAATAACCTCTTCAAAATCCATATACATGTCATCTTCCCCAAAGTAGTTTTCCTATAAATATTAAGAACAAACTGCTATCAAAAGAGGTATGTAATAAAAACTCACCGTGGATCTCAAAATTCGTAAACTAAGCATGTCCCTAATTAACCTATTTTATGTAATTAAAAGCATCAGGTCTATTTCCTTAAAATGGAAAAAAGATACATACATTTAAGACATACATACACTTATTTGGCTGTTTAGCAAATAAATTTTCTGTGGCAAAAAAAAAACACAGAAAGTTATAGAAGTTTATAGTAAAGCTTCAGGTTAAAACCACCTCCAATTACAGCAAAAACTTGCAATCAAGGTCCCGGAAGAAACCATGGAGGATTTGCAAGGGTCAGTGGTTTTCAATCTGTGCTTCCCAGAGAGCTGAGGCAGAGAGACATCTTTTGGGGGAAGCAGATCAATTCACTGAAAATCAGTTTCACTAAATCCAATTAGTTAAATTCTATAATTCATATACCCAGTTGGAACACTTATTAGGAATGTTTTAACAACTTTAATAAGAATATCCAATTTGGGTTATTGATGACAAAAACATGTGCTATAAACAGTTAACTAAAACTTCTTTTCACCTAGCTCATCCTGGTGTCCTATGCATTAGTGTCTCAACTACTAATCTAGTTTCCTTGAATCAGAATTTATTTTTAATTGAAATACTTTTTTCCCCATTGATTCTGAATTTAAATTTTGCTTATTTGATCTGTCAGTAGTAATCAAAAGTTATTAAAATATTCTTGTTAACACTGTTAGCTGTATTTGTTCAATATTAGAACCACATCAATATTTTGGTAAATTCTGCATTGTGGTTATTGACACATTTTCTGGCTAGGATTCTGGATGTCAGATCAATGACTACCTTTTCATAGGAAAGGGTGTTAAAAGACTTCAGGCCATTCAGTGGCAGGGCTATTAAAGTCACAGCTCTACTGACTCACAAAACTGGTGCTTTTTTCCCTCTCTTCTCTACTCTTACTTGCCTTAATACAGGTCCTACTTAGAACATGTATGACATCTTGATAATTGTCCTTATTATATAACTCTGAAGCATGGACAAAGATGAATAAACATTGGTCTTTATCCCAAATTCCAGTATTAAATCTTTAAAACTAAAAATAAATGTCTAATTGATTTCAAATCAACATTAAAAACCTTGAGGTACTTGGAACAATTCTCCTTGAGATCATGTTCCCAATCCACCTGCCGTCCAGTCCCAGTGACAGGTGCAGGGCGTCTGGAGCTGACACAGGTGGGAAGCGGGATAGTTGTGTTGTGATTTTATCTGCAAATGGCCGCCAGGCCCCATCGTCTCTGCCCCACCCCCATCCACACAACCCATCTGTGTATCAAGGTACCTGGTTCATATTATTAGCTTTCAACGTTCTAAGAGTTAACCAATGAATCATTAGAAATAAGTTATACTTACTTTAGATGATTTTTTAATAATCCTACCTTCTAATTTCTTATTTTTAAA
The DNA here is from genome assembly GCF_004115265.2 of Rhinolophus ferrumequinum. Taxonomy (NCBI): domain Eukaryota; kingdom Metazoa; phylum Chordata; class Mammalia; order Chiroptera; family Rhinolophidae; genus Rhinolophus; species Rhinolophus ferrumequinum. The sequence goes on along the minus strand of NC_046301.1, from coordinate 4,955,805 downwards.
ATATTCCCTTATAATCTCTTACAGTCCCTTACAATTTTAAATCTTTTTAAAAAATGAGATTCCTGTGTATTATTACAATTCAAAGAAAAATATCCTCTTGGGCCTAATGTTTAATTTGCTACTAAAGCAATCTCCACTTAATTAATTATCTGAAACAGAAATAATTTATAACAAATTCTTTAGGGAACACTGAATCCCCAAAATAGTAGAGGACATTTACTAATTATTATTAAATATGTCAATGACTGTTTTTAATAAGTTATAAAACATTAGGAGCCTTTTATGAGTTAACACTTTTGTACTTGTTGAATATTATCAGCAAAATGTACTTCTAAATTATTAACCCCTTTAAAAAACTAGCCTAACGTTAAATGTTTAATGTTGGGTATCTGATTTAAGTTTTTTTAATATATAAATTCCTTCTGTAACGGCTAATTTCTTAAGGATTCATTAAAACATAAAAATAAAAAATTACCAAAGCATTGACCAAAGTATAAGGCAAGTAGAAATGTGCTATGGCAAATTTTTAAGGTATTTTAAGATTAATAAATGTACACAAATATTTACAAACACAAATAAAATTTCCATTTTATGGTGTGGCACACAAAATTAAACTGTCTTTAAAATAAATTCCAAACAACCCTAGGAGAAGGACGAGGAGGAAGAGGATGAGAAAGCAGAGAAAGAGGAGAAAAAGGAGAGAAGAAAACAAAGAAACTTAAAGAATTACATATATTCCTAATAAAAGGAAGCATAGGAAAACAAAGAAGAAGCAGAGAGTTCATCAGTCTAGAACACTGTTTTGCCTGTCATGCTTTAGTTATATAATTTATAACATATGTCAAAACTTAAGTAGACACTTGTGGGGACAGAGTCAAGTGCAGTTTCCAGGCTCTCAGCCTCATGTGGAAAGGTGCTGGCTCAGGAAATAAATGGCCATCAACTGTGATTGGATGGCCATCAGCTGTGGCTAGTTGGCCGTCAGCTGTAACCAGTGAGCCACTGGTCACTAATATAACTGCCGTGGCTACGCTAACAGAAAATGGGGGCTAGCAAGGAGATGGTGGCTGAGCTAGCAAGCGCGGATTGTAGTTAGCACGGTGGATTGCAGCTAGCAAGTGAGGTTGGTTGGCAGAGAGAGAAGCGGACAGCAGGTTGTGGATCCGGTGGCTCCTCCTTCCTGTGTCTCCAACCCAGCCGCCAGCGAGACTGTAGTGGTATGACTCCCCTATCTATGGCTCCCTCGGTGTTCCTTTTTGGCCTCACCATGTCCTGCGTTCTTATGTGGGGAGCGGGACCAGAGACCCCGCATGACACCCCACGTGACAACACTTTATAGAAGTTCTGAGTTAATCTGATGAATGCAAATACTAATAAAATCTTTAGTGCAACAAACTTTTGACACCACTAAAACACTGTTATAAAATCCTTAATGCACAGAAAAGTCTGCATCAAAACATAATAAACTGTCAACAGAGGTTATATCTATGAAGCAGAATTTATAAAAAAAAAAGTCTAAAATAAAGGCATATACTTCTTTCTCTGTATTCTTTGTTACCGTCCTCTTATTTTTGATGAATATGTATTACTATGGAATTTTTAAAATAAAAAAATTGAGGTCTGATGTATATATAATGCAAAATCCAGAGTTAATACCTCTGTAGTAATATTCAAAATTGATATTATACACATATAACCACCCTTACTTGTTAACTAAGCCATTACTTGTATTGATATTAAAATATACAGTTGATCCTTGAACAACACGAGGGGTTAGGGGGTGCTGACCCGTGCACAGTCACAATTCCATATAGAATTTTTCACACCCCAAAATCTTAACCATAGTCATCTCAGTATTTCGTGGACTGATTCCTAGATAGACACCACACCCAGCAGGCACCATAATTCCTGGATGCACAAGTCCCTTATATAAAATGGCACAGAGCAATGCATACAGTCAGCCCTGAATCTATAGGTTCCCAACTGTCAATCAAAAATACTGTTTTCGATCTGTGGTCAAACTACATCTGTAGATGCAGAAACCTACGGATACACAGGGCCAACTGCATATTTATTGAAAAAAATCCACAAATAAGTGCACCTGCACTGTTCAAACTCCTGTTATTCAACGGCCAACCGTAATTGAGCCTTTTCAGGGAAATCACAACTTGAAAAATGCATTTTAGATCCTTTATAGTTATTCACATATAATCCCAAGAAAATTAGATATTAAAAGAAATATTTGAGAAATATTTTAGGTCAAACAATCTCCCAGCCCTCCCCGCCCCCCAAAAAAAACGTGTGTATGTGTTTGTTTCCTCTCTTGAATCTGAAGAATCACTTTTTCAGGCATCTCTCCTAAAATCAAACAGAAACTGTAGATTTCCACAAATATTAAACACATTTTTTCTTGCATCTTTTATCTAGAATGACATCATCTGATGCTTTATGTAGTTTTTATTACATAGACTACAGTAACTCCCATCCTGAGATTTTAAGTACCTCCCAAACCCATGAACCTAGCACTTCTTCAGAGTCTTTGCTAGCAAACCTTGATTGTCCTTCCCTGACCAACACTGACTACCTGAGACCCTGCCCAGAATTCATCACTTCTGTCACTGAAAATCACAGGATTCCTTGGTAGCTAAGCATGCAGATATCCAAACCTCTGCAGGTGTGAAAATGCTAAAGGAAGTGCATAAGTAAGCATTGATGGAATTAGATTCACACAAATAACTCAACTGCTGTGACTGTCAATGTTTGGACAACAGTTCAATGAAAATCTAAAGCAAAGTGAATTTGCAAAATCCTGGAAAAATGCAAAATTTCATGAAGTTGCTGAAAGTGACATTGAATAACAGCTCAAATCACAGGTAAAGCTTTCAGTGATAAGTGAGGATCTGGAAGGCTTAGAGCAGGTTCCTACAAAGAAGACTAAGTCAGTAAGAATCATTGATGACTTGCTGGGGACTTTTTACAAGTATGAGTTGAATATCAAAAGAGTAAAAGTAACGTCTAGAAAACTGATGAAATCCTCAAACACTGTCCTTAAAATAGCCTCTCTTCATACTCAGGCTACAGACATCAGCCTTTAAGTGCTCTCATGCTGTCAGTGGGGAAATTATACCAATGAATCAACGCTTGATTCAGTCCTTGCTCAAAGTAGTGCCTATTTCTTCAGAACCTAAATTTGTCATATTTTGAAATACACTTTTCATATATTTGCTTCAATTTTTAAGATAGAGCTTCAAACAAATCTTTGATTATTTACCATACACTACAGCTGCCTGTTTTTAATGGATTCACTTGAAGAAGACTTTTCCTGGCACTAATTATCCTCAGATAACAAGGTTCTCTTGTACTTCTATTGACGCATCGATCACAATGTGCTAAAGTTTGTCCACATATGTCTATCCTGCTTTATCCCTCTAGTTTATCTCCCTGAGAACAGATGCTATTATCATCTCTATCTCTAGCAACTAGCATAATTTCTAGAATATACTAAATGCTAAAAAAAAATAAAAAATGCTAAACTGAGAAGTACACTACTTTTTTAAATTAAATTCATTGGGGTGACAATGGTTAGTAAAATTACATAGGTTTCAAGTGTACAAAGGAGTACACTGTTTTTAATAAATAACTTTGTAATTGAGTCTGGTAGTATTAATACTAGTCTAATGAACATTTTAAATCATCCAACTGGCTATTGCAAATGGTCTCAATTTCAATTAGATATTCTGTGTTTTGCCTATGTTTAAAAATATGTAAGTTCTTTTTAAAATCATACCTTTATACACAAAAAGGCATTTAACAGTGGTCCATAGAGAGTTATTTGAGAATCTGGGGAAAGTTCCATTTCCACATGAAGTTTATCAGGGGGAAGCTCAGAGGGATCGATAGGCGGCCGTGAAGAAGTAGAGGGTGAAGAAACAACTCTGTCTGCTGTTTTCTGGGATGGCCTTAATACAGATAGCATTGTCTCTTCCATTTCTGACACTGGAATAAATTGAGGAAAAAAATATTTGGTGAGGGAGGAAAGTACCTCTTAGAAGTGCTTTTTCTTTTTAATTTGAGAGGTTAGTTTTGATGACCAAACTTCCATGACCAGTCAATTTTATTATTTTCAAATCAAATGCAAATTATTTTGCTAAAAAATAGCTACAGCAAATAAAAAAGTCAAAATTCTTGAAAACAAGAGTACTGAACAGCTGAAAGGATTTATAGAATGTGAAATCTCATCATCCAAAGCAGTTGACTCTTCTCTTCCTTTTTATCAAATACTTGGCTAGAAGTTCTTCAAGGAACTATTTACTAAGAAATTCTATTTTGCAAAGATGAAAGCAACTGATCTTGATTTAACACCTATAGTATATAATTAAAAAAAAACCTGAAAGACTAATGATTAAGGATGCAAAATAGAAGAGACTTCATTGAAATATGTGTAGAAATACATAAATCAGACTGCACAGAATCAGGGAAAAGTTCCTGTTAACACAGGCAACATTCTCATCAAGTCCTTGCAATATAAATTTGGGTTACAGTGAGACTTAACTGTACTTGGGCATTAAAGTATAATTAGTTTCATATAAACAGCTATTCAAATACAGTGTGATATTATCAAGCTTCATACATACCAACAATTATACAACCTATTCTTTAAAACTTAACTCACTGGAAAAATACACAGAAAATATCACTTGACTCTAATTCCATTTGGACCCTGTAATAAGGCACATAATCTTCAGGGTAACTATGACATCATAGTTGTCAAATGCACTAAAAAAACTAACATTTCATAAAATCAAGTGATTTAAATATATAGATTCACATACATCTTGTTTGATATTCCAGCTCTGCTGCTTCTAGCTTGGAAGACTTGAGAAAATTATGTAATTCCTTTCTCTGCGTTTATTTCCTCAACCCCACAGTGATAATAATAATGAAAATATCTATTTCACAGAGTTATTGTAAGGACTGAATGAGCTAATGTGAGCCAGGAAACAGCTTGGCCTAGTATTTGATACATAGGTAAATGCCGAATAAAAGTTAGCTATAATTATACCAAAATTCTTAAAAAATTTTGTATGTATACAATAATGTCAACAGAATAGAAGCATTTCCAAAGTTATTAAATTTCTGTCTTGTGTCTTTAATGATTACCAATCATAACATCAGGTGTTTCAAAGTACAAATTATAAAAAAATACTTACATGATTGTTTTAGCTGTTCATCTGCTTTTTGTGGATAAATTGGATGCCATGTATAATCAATTGTAAGCGTGACACTTGGGACAGTCCAGCATTCAACCCAACCAGCTCTTTGAAGAGTGAAAAAATAAAGTTTCTAGTCAATTACTTATTCCTTTAATTATATACAAACACCTGGTACAGATAATCAAATTTATTATTATTCTTTGAAAGAATAGTTTCTCCACATATAAACAAAATACTTAGCTCACTAATTTTATGCACTCACTTTTCTTGAGTAATGTTCCGCCATTTTGGTTTCACTGTTTTCTGGCTACTTTGACACTCAGCAGGAATACCAGTATCATGAGTCATTTTATTTGGGTGGCAATTCTTTACCAGCATAAATAATGAATATTTACTAGGGTGGCAATCTGGTAGAAATAAGTGAAGATCAACATCTTCTCCCTAAAAAATAATTTATAATAACCCAAAGTAATAAAATAAGTATGTAAACATGTTAGGTTACTATTACAGCCAAGCCTCTCTATAATAATCTTGAGAATCGAATCAAAAGAAATAAAACAGAAACTCCAAAGAGCAGATTTTACATTGAACAGTGAAGTAAATAACTAGAATAAGATTTTGCATCAACTAAAACTAAATTCTGATTAGAAAGACCAGGAAAAAAAAAAAATCAGGGAAATAAACAAAACAGTGAAAAGATTATCACCCATGGGTATCCCTGGATATTTCACATGTAACTCAGTAAAAAAAAAAAAAAAAAAAAAAAAAAAAAAAAAAAAAAAAAAATCATCTCATATAAGCTCAGGTGGAATTTGTTCTGTATTTTTATGACTTTTAAAAACATGATCATCTCTTGATGATCTCTAGTAGGTCTTGGTTCCTCAACTGGCTTTTAAGAATTCTGAATTAGCATATCACAGGATCTTCATTCAGCCTCACTGCTTTCCTTGTTGGTCTCCTAATCTTTGTCATTCCCCATGCCTGCTTTCTTAACAGGCAGCAAGCACAGCAGAGTGGGTAAAAGAGCAGAGCCCCAAGTGTACTGCCTGGGTTCAAATTCCAAGTCGTTACTAGACTTGGCTTCCCGTTCCATAAATGCAGACAACCAGCTCAAGAGGGTGGCTCTGGGAATTAAATGAGGGACTGCACACAAAGCACTGGGAATAGTGGCACACATGCAAAATGCTTAACAGGTGTTAGTTGCTCTTATTATTGTTGTTGCTATTTTTTTCCACCATAACCTCCATCAATACTACAACTACCACTGACTGCCCACACCCTAAAATTAGGTGTTGCACAAGATTTGGAACTCCTAACAGCGGGCTTTAGGAAAGGAAGAAAGGTATTTGTGGTTATTCCTTGAATTCATGGTGACAATTAGGAATGAAATATAGGGAAATATAAAATCTAGTTCATAGACACAGTAAATATTAGAGCTAGAGGGGATTCTGAAAAAAACATAGATACAGAAATTAGAAATGAATACTAAGAAAATAATCAACTCAGGGCATTGTTTTATTGCCCAACTTCTTAGGTGAACTTGGAGAACTCAGGGGAATTGCAGAACGTTGCAGTTAACTAAAAACAGAAACAACAGCACTTCTGTGACACTAAAGTTAGTGAACAATGGAGGAAGGCGAAAATACTTCAGGGTGGCAATGGGATGTGGCGGGGGAGTAAAGCGAAGCTTCGGGAAATCTTGTGGAATAAACAAAGCATCCAATTATACGTACTCTTAGGGAGAACTTGGTATTACATGTAGCTGGAACAAAGTCCGTAAAAGGCAAAGAGAAATCAATATTTAGTGTTTCCCCACAGGCTGCCAGATACACTACAAAAAAAAGAAGAAAAAAGGAAATTTACTTTTAACTTCAATAAAATCTTAAATAAAAATTGCCTTAAATACACACCTAAGAAAAAACTAAACTTAAGACTATAAGCTCGTCTAATACAAACTCTGAAATAGTTCTCTGGGAGTCTCACAAGATAATGGAAAAAAGATCAATTACAGTACATATTAAAACTATAATATCGATACCAATTTTCTTTATTGGTATTTGTCTTAATGAACAGAATGCTTACCCTAATTTTTAAAGTTCTTACCATTTTCCTGTTGTTTAGTGGAACAGTCAATCCAGTTGTGTTGATTAGCAGCCCAAATCATTTCAAATTGATGAAACATGATTTTAAAATTCCATGTATACGGAACAAATGAAAAAATGTCTGGAGCACTATCACTAGACCAGTCTTGAATTAAATCTAAAATTATTGGGGTGGGAGACAGAAATTCAAATGAATTGAAATTCAGAAAACAAAATGTAAAGATTTAACAGCAGTCAAAAATAAAATTTTCTTTTATAACTAAAAAGAACTTTTATACTAAAACATTAAAAGATGACTAAGATATAGCTAAATGATTTAACAGCAAACAGATGTTTACTTACTAATCACAGTTCCAAATAAGAAAAAAATTATGCATTTCATGAAAATAGCCAAAGCATCCTCCGATAGATGACTGGATAAAGAAGATGCGGTACATATACACAATGGAATATTACTAGGCCATAAAAAAGATGAAATACTGCCATTTGCGACAACATGGATGGATCTTGAGATTATCACGCTAAGTGAAGTAAGTCAGATAGAAAAAGTCAAGAACCATATGACTTCACTCATATGTGGGATATAAAACTGAAATCAACAAAGGAACAAAACAATGTCTTTCAACAGTCGCCTCCTAGAGGTGCTCATCACGCTCATCTGTGTATACTCATAGTCCAGAAACAGGGCTATGAATGAATAATTAGAACTCTGCATATGTGAGAGAAAGAAACAATTGAAAGCAGTATTGCCAAGCACAGATTTGGACATTGCACAGGCCTAGGTTTAAATTCTGGCTTTATCATTTTACTAGCTATGGAATCTTGAACAAATGACTTAAATGCTACTGGTTTTCTCTTTTACAAAATGAGGACAACTTCACAGATTTATTGTGATATTTGAAATGATGTATGTGAAGTTTTAACTCAGCAACTGCCGTAGGTGGGCACTCCGCACATGGTGGCATTTATTATTAAAGATATTCTAAGGAAAATAATAAGGAAAAATAATTAAACATTTAAAGTAGTCTTTGAATTTTAAAGGAAAACTTTATACTGAAGATACTAGATTCAATACTGAAATCAGAAGTCAAATCTTACATTATATATGAATTCATTTAAAATTTAGCTGCAATGTACAGAAGCTTGTGCAATAGATTAAAGAGAAATTCCTCTTAATAAAATGGCAAAATGATACATTTACTATCAAATGTCATAATTTAAATTAATATTAAGAAGATGCAGAGTTTTCCTATCTCAACAACAAGAGGCATATGGCTATTAACCTGTTCTATGAATAGAGAAAGGAAAAGTCTGCTTATCAATTTTATTTTAAGTATGTTTTTATTTCATTTAACAAGCAGTCACAGTGGCTCCCCACACCTTACAGTATCTACACTTCTTCTAACCCTGTGCCTCTGCACACAACCCTGCCAAACCAACCAGCAACACTCCCACTTGTGAACTTGATTCTTTAGCACAACGTCTAGCCCTCGGGAGATGCCCCAAAGTCATCTCTGGAATTAACCAACTCCACAATGCAAATTCATCCTTCATCAAGCTGATTTCTCACTTTCTCATAAACATTTTTGGTCCTGCACTTTTACTCAAACTATTCATCCTACACTGTTAGGTGTCCTCTCTGCTGAAGGAAAACGACCATCTTTAACAATGACATTACTGTAGGAGAGCACGGGGTCTACAGTCAAAACCCTGCTTTTAAATGTCTCTTCCACTTCCTAGTTCCCTGACTCTGCCCAAGTCATGGAATGTATCTGTGCTTCAATTTCCTCCTTGTTCACTCAGGGAGAACGTAACAGCCATCCCTTTCCAGTTGTTGTGAAGGTACATATACGTGAACACACTTTGGAATGTCCTGTGGAAACACACTGCGCAAATCTTAGTATTACTTAGTTATTTACAAAGACCATTTCAGATCTTAATGTCCTTTCCTGATTTCTCTGATCACCTTCAGAATCTAGCGACTGCCTCTGTATTTGTGTCTTACACACATGCATTTGTTATCTTCACAATTCATGCTTGCACGCAAATCTGTATCTACACTGTTTGTACTGCTTCATTTGTCTAAGCCTAGTGTATGAGCCGATGTACTTGAGACTGATAAATAACATAAAACAAGAAATGCCCACAGAAGCAGTAAGTTCTCTGAGGGCTGCAATCAGGGTGTAGAGTTGTTTTGAATCATTATTCATGAGAGACTTTCAACTTACACTGATTGTATTTATCTGCTTTACACTGCTACTAAATTAAAAGATTGAGATACAATTGCTAGTAAACACAAATTCAAATAATCTACTAATCATCTAAGGAAACAAATGTAATTTTATAAAGTTATTAGCCAATTTCTTTTTTAATAAGTCTTAGTTTTTTCGTCACTATCTTATCTGAAATTTCAACATATTCTACAGTAAGTTTCCCACCAGCTTATACAATATCTTTTCCAATAAATATTAAAAATCATGATAACAAAAATATTTTTACTAGGAGCTTCAACAACGATTTCTAATTCGGATTTCTCTTTAAGCCAAAAGCTGTTCTCATTACCAGACAGTCTTATCAAATAATCTGATTGGAAAAAGGAAGCACGTTCTTAATGACCGCCTTACTCTTTCTCAGACAACAAATTTTAAAAGTTATTAAGATAGCAATCTAAAAGTTAGCTTGGAAAAAACTCATCTGCAGCTCACTTTATAATTAACTTGTTAGCAAACACCCACCAAAATGCCAATCATTTGGTACCAGGGCTTTGCAATACTGTTACACTATTTCCTTCTCCCTCTTATCAGAGTAAATCTAAATCAACTTCATTATCCCCAGGACACACTTCATGTCTGCCTTTAGTTTACATTTTTCATTCCTAAAACTCTGTATTATATTTATCAAGAAGCTATCTTTGTCCCACATTGGGACAAATGATTTTTATCTCACTAATAATTGACATGAGATTGGCTACTGAGGAATACTGAGCATTCCCTCATACCAGGTCGATAACTTATCTTCTGCAGAATTCTGTCAATAAAGATAAAATTGAGAAAAGAGAAAAGCAATTCAAATTCTATGGCCAAGTATGCTTGCTCCAAGGCTAAACTAATATTGCTCTTGAATAGTCATCCTTTTTAATGAATAAGTAAGTTTTTAAAGGGCTCCAGAAAGAAATAGAAGTAATATGACTAAATGTTATAGCTGTTATATCTGGGAGATGAGAAGTTTTGTATCTACGTTTTTTAAATGTCTCCAAATAAATTTTAGAAAAAAATACATAGCCAAAAAAGTGAATTTCAATTAGGTATAAGCATAAAGATTAGAGTCAGAGAAAGAAAATAATTTAGGGAAAAACACGGTTGTAATTTAGGAAAATATGTATTTGGCTTTTTTAAAGTAACTAATGCAATACTCAGTCTAAATGAAAGTGCTATTACAAAATAAAATTTTTTAAATCCTGAGAAATTTATACTTAGACTCCAACTATTCTTAGCACTGCTAGAGTCTGAGGATGTGACATGTCTGGAGGAAAAACAATATGAAGGATTAAATGCTTGAAAATAGGAATGAATTTTAAAAGATTAGCAAAGTTAAAAAATATAACATCTTAAGTGAGGGAAAAGGGTACTATCGAAGAAGCTTCTTTGTAAGAGATTCTTGAACCAGACTACTTGGGTTAAAATACTAGCTTGACCAACTTGTTGGTCACGTGACTCTGGACAAATGCTTGACCACTCTAACACACTTTCCTTATCTGTAAAATAAGGTCATGATAATAATATTGATCTCAAAGAATTATGATGAGGATTCAATGATTGAATAAGTACAAACTGCTTAGAACAGAGACAAACACATAATACACACTGCAAGTTTTAGCTATTGTTTTTTAATAAATCTGAATTGAGTAGTACTTATTCAGTGCTTAGCTTCACAGACAAAAGTTTAACTTACTGGGGACTCTGTCACAATTTCTACTACTAGGACCCAGATTCGAGCCTTGGAGAATTTTGTAATTCCAAGAATACAGAAGCTCTCTCGCCAGTCCCCAACATAGGGCTCTCAAAGCAGAAAACACATATAAAAGAAGTATGATTGAACATACTGTAGTAATGACAGTATAAAAGGCCAAAACTCTAGCAACAGCAAAATTAGGGTAGAAGTTGTTATCCCTAGTTCACAGATAAGGAAACTGAAGCTTAAAAAATTAGGTACTTTGGCCAACATCAGACTGCTAGTAAGTAATGTAGGGACAGAACTCTCTATGAAGACCTTACTCTCCACTGTACCCCGAGATATCTAATGGTACGCAGCAGACAGACCAGATGCTTGTAAAGAGCTGGTGAGTGGTTGGATGGACGGATGAATGGATGGATGGATGGATGGATGGACGGATGGACGGATGGATGGATGGACGGACAGACGGATAAATGTAGCAATCAGTCAAGCAAACATAAGGTGCTCTGGGGTAGTCATTGACCCTGGCAAATCGGACCCTGTTTCGCTAAACCTTTTCACCGGAAGGCTCAATAAATGCTACTTATTCTTATGTAGTAATATTTATGTTATTCAGAGACCAAGACTACATGTTCCCATACTCAAGATTATAAGTAGCTATTATAATAAAGGAACTTTTCCAACTAAGGATAGCATCAACTCAATTATCCATGACAATGGAAAGGACTAAGTAGAGGCTCGAAAAATGAAAATAACTTATTTGACTGTTTGAATATACTGTTTAATTACAATAATTAAAATAATGAAGCCATGCTGATGCCTAATCCAGGAAGAGAAAGAAACCGCTTCTTTCTCTTTCTTTCTTTCTCTTTCTTTCCTTATCGTACTCCCCACCAGACTGAAACAAAGTACCAGCCTGAGATGGGTTCTTTTCATTTCTTCTAAGCTCAATTTTAGGTTCACATCTTCCTTTTTTGGGTTAGAAGAGAGCACAAAACATCTATATCTAAATTTTCCCTTTGACATTCTTAGCCCAAAAAGTGTGAAAGAAAGTCTGAACTGCGTCATCAAATCCCGATGTTGAACTACAAGCAAAATTCACTGAAAAGAAACAAGTTCATGGTGCTAAATCTCACTGCATTTACATTTATTAGAAAATTACCTGTGAAAAAGTTCTTCTGTGCAAAGATGAAGTGGTAGGTAGCTTTATACACCTCTAGTTCACACTGCCATGTCTGCGGCATGTTCCATATCCGGGGGTAGCTGGCATTGATGTGGAACTGCAAACCAAATTCAGTGAAATTGGGAGGGCTTAAAGCGGTACACGTGTGAGCAGCATTAGAAATGAATTCACGCACATCAGTGAGTAATGAAAACTCATTTTCCTACTGAGCTGAACAGAAGGTCACTTCAAGATTTTAATATCGCTATGGCTAGAGGTCAGTATCCATGGTTACATCCAGTTCCTTGAAATAGAAGCCAGGATGTGGTCAAAACCTTTAGGAACGACAACTCAGGCTGGACTTTTGATACCGTACTCTAGCTAAACCAACAGAGTACCAGCCAACCATCTGAATTCCTCTGTCAGCCTAACCTATGCAGTGAGCAGCTCGGGTCAGGGAGCGTGGAGGACAATGTCCCACCCTAGTCTGGCCCCCAGTGCCGCCCGGGTTCCCACCTGACAGCACAGTAACTGCAGATCTGACGCGATGCTTTCTGGTGCATTCCACCTGCCAAAGCTGTGCAGTTCCACAATGGCAAGAGCTGCCTGAGCAGGAACAGCATTGCTGCACAGCACTAGCTGTTAGGAATAGCTCAGGAGTCATTCAAATGCTGAATATGCCAGTTTAGTATATGTCTATGGTATTCAACGTATTCTTGGTGAATGTAAGATTTTCCTCTTAATTTACTTACATATCGTGTGTAAATATGCTTATTTAGACAAGCAATTAAGGCCCTAATGGTACCATCTTATAAAAAAGAACCCTCTCTGAATATCAGCCATTCCACAAAGTGGCTTTTCTTGTTATTGTTACTGTTGTCCCTGATAAAAAATAATAATCTGCCTGATTAATGAGTCCCCAACCTAGAATTTTAGTCATGAGCATTCCCATAGTTTTTTCTATGGGAAAATGGAGCAATCCAGGTATCAAGAGTCTCCTCCTTTTACCTTATTCATCAAGTAAAAAGCACAATGAATTATTAAGCCCTGAGAAAGAATCCAATGGGGCCAGAAAACACACAGTAAAAAACGATCTTATTTACAACATTGGACAAAGTTAGTCCAGCCATACAATCAAGTTTAAAAACAATATTATGACAACTTTTCCCATTTTTAAAAGCCAAAATCCCTATCTCGTTGCCTTATCTTCACTTGGCCCATACAAGGAGCAAAGACACAGAGTTGCCAGGAGGCCCGCAGCCCTGGGAGTCTCCTCCTCTGCCCAAAATAGGGCCAAGGGCACCTGGGGCTTCTTCAACGAGGGCTTCCTGGTCATTAGAATTTTGATTTTACACACATACATGTATCATCATATACTCTCTACTTACTGCTAACATTTCTGCTTCTAAAAGGGTCCGGTACTGCATGCTGGTAGTGGCATCGACATGTAAGAGCTGTCCTTTAATTGCAGGGGTGTAGCCTAATAAGTGAAAACATAAAAATTAAGAACCTAAAAAATAAGTGTATGTATGTATGTGTATAATATTAAAAATATTGGCTGGAAACAACTCCCACCACAACCCAAAGAAGAAATCCCTGGAAAACGGTGATCAGTCACTATTTAAGTATACCCCAATCATGGGGAGCCTGCTACCTAATAGGGGACCCTTCTCATCTGAACAGCTCTGAAGGAAGAAAGTTCCATCTTCACATAATGGCTAACATGATTTTACTTTCCAGGGCAAAACTACAGTCTAGTCCATAAATACCAGTTTTCCACTACTTAAGAGCCCCAACTCCTCTCTTCCCCCTCTGACTCCAGGGTACATATCTTCATCATTTTCATGCTCCTTATGCAGAGGCAGTTACCAAACCACACAGCCCATTCTGAGCAAACGCAGCAAAGTTCAGAGTAGTTCACTTCCTTTCTTGACAGGCTGCCTTTCTAGAAACACCACCTCACTGGTGATTATTATATGGCTACTTCAACATGCATCCTACTCTGGGCATTTATTATTCAAACACCTGAATCTCTGACAACTGTTTAAATGTATCTGATACCTAGCTTGTTATTGTCTAACAGTTACCTGAGCCTGTTTTCCCCTCAGACAGTCATCTTAAAAGCCACCTAACCTTTACCAAGAACCTGACTGGACTTTCCTTAGGCCCTACGCACTCCAGAGCTCCACACCCCATGTTCTGTGGCACTTCCCAAGAATGCATCATAGGTATGCTCAAGACAGTGAGCCCCTCAGCCCCCAAGTGGCTCTTGTCCCCCAGGGCACTGACAACTATACAAACAAACTGTGCAAATATTCTTTCCTATGTGCATCATCAGTACAAAAATGGTGGCAGCACTCCCTCAATTGAACCATTCTCCATTTTGTGCAGCCCCCAACTGCCTCTTTCCCCACTTCATGTCTGTAACTACGGCTGTGTTAAGAGATGCTTCTTTCCAATCGACTAAGCTGAATCAATGAGTCCTAGAGAACAGCAAGCAGCTGCTTCAAGACTCAGTAGAATTGTTCCTTTAAAACTAGCTAAAAGAAGGTTAATTCTTCACTACACAGCCGCAGAGTTACAGGGAAAATATACATTCTGCCATTCTCAGTCAGTTTTTCAATTGATTATCTATGCAAGTAGACCCAACTGCTACCTTTTTCTTTTTAAGGGAGCTTATGAATCTAGTCAGCCCTCTGCCTGCTTTCTTCTTATACAAGCAACAAAATAAGTGACAGAAACTATAGCGATCGGAGCATTATTTAATATTTTAAATATGACGTGTTTTCCTTTCTTAAAGTTATGCTGTTCAAAGTAGCCAGCTTACTGCCTGACAAAATCTAATATAACTTAAACCAAAGCTTATTAGTCACTCTGTCAATTACTGCCCATGCACCACGTGCCACGTGCTGGGTTCAGCATGAGGTATACAGCCGTGAAAAGATTGACACAGCACCTGCTCTCATGGAGCAACAGGAAAAACTAACAGAAAATACGTGCGAAACAAATTATGCTCACTCTTACAAAAGAGGAATTAGGGTAAAATGAACAGATAGAATTATAAGACTTAAATTGATTTTTAAAATTTTCCCCTCTCTCCAGGTGTACAAATAATTTAATTATGTAATATTTACTTTAATTATGTAATATTTGATATAACTATAGGTATATCAAAATATAACAAGCTGAGAAAGAAAACCCATTAATGTTAATTTAAATGGATTAACATAGCATTATTTATATATTATTTCCCTACTAATCATTTTTTAGTTTTTTTAATTTTTCAATTACAGTTGACATTCAATATTATATTAGTTTCGGGTATACAGTATAGTGGTTAGACGACTTACGTAGTGATCCCAACGATAAGTCTAGTACCCACCTGGCACCATACATAGTTATTACCATATTATTGACTATATTCCCTATGCTGTATTTTACATCCTCGTGACTATTTTCTAACTGCTGATCTTAATCCCTCCCCCCGTTTCCCACACAGCCCTTAAGCCCCCTCCCACCTGATTAGTTTGTTCCTAATAATCATTTCAAACAGAAAAGCACTCATTGCAGCTTACCATTTTCCTCAACTGTCATTGGAATATTAATTTCTAAATAAGAGCCAGCTCCTACATTTACATGTATAGCATTTGTTTCCTACAAAAGAAAAAAAATTAATTCATATAAAACATGTATTATAATTATACTCCCATCTTTATTTTTCAGCTATTATCTCATACAAAATAAAATCATCAATGATATTAAATAGGTATTAAAAGTTCCTAACAACAGAAGTTCAAATTTACACCACATGTAGACTAAAATAATTTGGCCATCTATAAGAGAGAAAATGCAGCAGACTATAGTGTAAAAGTCTATTATTATTAACTTCTTTCTACTATTTGACACTTAATGAAAGTAACACATATGTATTTATTGGGGGGTGGGGTAGCAGGAAGTTCAGAGAAATTAATCTAAGTATATATGACCAGTCACCAGAAAAATACTCTGGAAAATAATGTTCAGATTTTAAACACGTTTTCTATGATATTATTCCAATAATTACCCTATTTTTGGTAAACAGCAAGTCAATAGTAGCATCTGCAATAATATTCATTCGCAGTTCAAAAGCAAGGATCTGCCGTGGTTTCCCAGGCTGTGCAATTTCAGAAACTTTCAGAACTTGATAATCAGGTGGGAAAAAAAACTTCCATAAACAATCTCTGTATAAGGAGGTAGAAAGAATAATGACGTTATTCCAACAAAATTATCTCCGACAAGGGATCAAAATCAGTATTCTAACTTATTAGTATCATATCATTGCTATCTCATTTAACAATTACACATGAAATATTAAAAACATGAAGTCACAAAACACCTACTATAATTTCCCTTCAGTAAAACAGAAGACTGTTGGCTCCAATGTTTTATACTGCCAGAACATCAATGAGCTCTGAACACTTAATAAATATGCTATTATCAAATGAGACATAGGTAAAACCAATTTGTGCTGTTCAAGCACAGTGTGAGAAATGAAAGACTTTCTACAGGTGTATCAATGGTCCAAATGGCAAAGTTGCTGAACTAACTTTAAGTAAGGTCTATTTACATAAAAATGTAGATGTGTCCTCAGAACTACTGGTAAATGTCTCTCCTTTGTTTAAAAGGCTTCAATAAATGGAAAAATGTTCATAATATGTAAGAGTTATTTCAAAACTAATACAATGACTAAAAACTAAAAGACCTTTCAAACACTCTCCGTGACCTCCAGTATAAAAATCTGTATTTCTTAAATACTTCCACCTCCAGAACTGTGAGAGTCCTGTAGTTTAAGTAACACAGCCTGTGGTACTCTGTTTTGGCAGCCTTAGCAAACCAAAACAGTACCTTTCTAAATTGCTCATCAAGACTTTTTGCTTACCTCTGTTATAGCATGTTAACGAACCTCTTTGGTTTTCTTTCCTCTACTAACACTAAACAATAAGTGTCTTTTATCTCTGAATATTCACAGACCCCCAAATCACTGGCATGGATGTTGATCAAATAAAAAAGAAAAAACGAAGGAACCAATGAATGTGCTGCTCACACACCATTCTTCTAATGAACGCGCTCCTCCTCTGGAAATTGCTCACCCCAATTTCTCTACAAACAAGTAATTATTCGGTTGAAAACGTCTAGGGATATTGTACCCCGCCATAATAACACACCTTAGAAAACTCTTAAGCTAGTTTTGATAAAAATTACAGTATTAGCTCTATGCATTTGAAAGACTCATTAGAAACATAATTTACTCAAGTACCTTTGCCTATCGGCCCATGGCCCGTAGTTGAAATCTGTTCCTTTGCCACAAACTATATCCAGTCCCCAACATGGAGGCAAATCTTGCAATTTGCAATCCTCACTGCTGATTTCTCCTTCAATATTTTCTTCTGTTTCTTCTGGAACAAGACCTATATTGCAGAATATACAATATAAAGGCAGTTACTTAAAATAACCATTAGCAAGTTTCTTTAGATCATCACCTCTAAAAACCTTTTGATCTCAGGAATACTTCAGACTCTTAAAAATTATTGAGGACCCCAAAATAGGTATTTTTGTATTATCTCTATCAAAATTTACAGTATTCAAATTTCAAGTTGAGCAGTTTTTTAAAATTTTGTTATTTTTACAATAATACTCAACTCATTATATGTTCACATAATGAAATGTCTAATAAAATGTAATGAAAATAATATGGAAAATATTTTAATAAAAATTTAGTAAAATTTTAATTCCACTTTAATGAAAATATTTTTTTAAAAAAAATAACCATATTTTCTAAAACAATTTAGTGAGAAGTATTGGCATTGTTTTAATCTTGGCAAATCTTGTTAATGTCCAGCTTAATAGAAAACAGGTGAATTCTCATAACTGCTTCTGCATTTAGTCTGTTGTTCAAGCAGTTGAAGAAAAACTAGCTTCATACAACTAGGTGGATAGAAAAAGGAGTATTTTAATAGCTTTTTCTGAAAATTCTGGACATTCTTCTTTGACACTACACCAAAATTCAACAAGTGGTAGTTTCTTAAAGGTTAGCTGCAATGTGAAATTTGAAACCATATTGTTGAACTTTTCATACCCTGATACGTTAAAATGTACTGAATCTTGTGCTTTGAATAAATCTTCTACCCATGGCATGATCTTATACATCATACATTAGTCAAGCGGAAAATACTGGCTCACTGAAACATGCATATTTTCTAAATATTGATACATTTCATTATTAAACATTTTAAAAATCACATTTGTTAATATAACTGGTAGTCTCATCTGAAAAGTCATCAAATGCACAGTGACAGACCCAGAATTTTCCAAAATTCTAATTTTCACATGAAAGCTCAATATCTGTTTCTAGTTGTTCTTTCAAGTAAAACTGATGTTCCAAAAAAAGAGCAAATAGTTCCATCTTGAAACTCAATGACACAAGCGCTTTTCTTGAAAACATGAGTGTACTGCAGTACACAGATGTGCATTATGTATGCTTGCCACTTTATCATGATGAATATTTAAAAGCTTCCTTAGGGGTCAGGATTTGATAAAAATAATTTTTATTGCTTAATCAAAGACATTAAAGTAATGCCGGCGTTTGCTGTTTTACTGTGAATATGTGGCAGGGAGTCCTGTCGTTTGCAACCACTGTCTAGAGCAGCGGTGTCCAAACTGTTTTCAACTGTTTTCACCAAGGGCCATATGCGGTAAAATACACAAAGAGTCGGGCTACTCACTCGAGGTGAAGTCCGTATTGCCTCATCTGGTTTATTTAAACAAACTAAATATATTTTTGAAATTTGTTGCGGGCCATTTAACAATGGATTAAGAGCCGTAGTTGTCCCGCGGGCCGCAGTTTGGACACCCCTGGTCTAGAGTCTTGCTAAAACACCAGCAGTTTCACCACCGTTTCTTTGGCATCACCAGCGCAAATGTTAATTAACATGGTGAAAAAGGCAAATAACATCCTAGTTTTATTTTTAAAATACTCTGACCTCATAAGCCCCCTGGAAGGTATAAAATTTCAGAAATAGGAACAAAGCGGCCAAAAATCCAATGTTTAGCTACTTTTATAAGACTGAAGACACCCGTTAATCATCGTAGTTGGATTTTAATCCCGAAACATGAAGGCTCCAATCTAACATACTGTGATTTTTTTTTTCCCTAAGCTAATAGGAACTACCTTAACCATCACCACATTCCCAGAGGTTTTTCCTCATGGTCATTTGTATTCACAATTTTTGAGGCATATTTGTGAAAATGGAATTTGAAGGACAGATTATTATATTGTTTTCTTTGGGTCTGAAATACTAAAGTAATATTCAACTTTTGACAATAACACAGATATTTTTCAGGTGGACACACTTACATCTACATTTACCATTTGTTGATGCTTATTTACATCCTAAGTAAGGAAACTTAATTAGACATTGGTTTCACAGAAGAAATGGAACTGTAGCTGTGAACCACACTTTCAAGAAGCCTTACCTGGCTCATCCATGTAGTAGTAGATGTCGACATCATTTGACTGCAGCACCACAAAGCCTTCTCCCATCAGTCTCGGTGGTCTGTGGAGGGGCAGGGGGTGTAAAGTAAGTACATCGCCAGAATACAAAATATTTGTGCTGTAATTAATGGTGCTAACAGGTGAAAACAAAAAGGAAAAAAAAAACTAAAAAGCAATCAAGTATAGCATCTTGAAAAGGGAAAACATCTTTCACGTAGACAATAAATCGTTCCATAGTTGTATCCTATACTAACTAATAAAATGGTACTGAAAACTTTGTAAGCAGTAAATTAGTCCAAGGAGAAAACAAAGAAACCAAAAAATTGTTTTGCATTATTCACTGTCAATTTTGAATGTCGAGTATCAATTTAAAGCAAAGTTCAAATAAATACAATGGAAGAACAATGATCAGAATAGAATAACTATATTCTGCACTTGCAACAATAAATTTAAAATTAAACTTGAAATTCAACCTTTGTGTACTAACACTACAAAGCTGAATACGAAATATTTTTTATATCTGTATAATTTTTCAGAAACAGCAAATAAGAAAAAATATTGTCATTTTTATTAACTTCATATTACCTATTTCCGAGAATATTTAGTTGGTCAACTTGAAACAAATTTAAAGCAAACATCTCAATCTCAAATTCCGGAATGAATGTTTCGCTACAATTTCCCACAAACTGTTACTCTTTACTTGCTTGGATTTACCAACCTTTTTCTTCGTCATATACCACAGTATCTTCCTTCCATATCAAAATTAACTTCTCAATCATTAGATAATATACACAAATTCAGCAACCTTCTTCTAAATATGTATTAAATCACAAAGGGTACTGTTTAATCTCATCATTTAATCTTCACATTTAGTTTTGAAGAGTGAAAAATATAATTTTAAATCTTTTAACACAAATTAACAGCAGAATACTTTTTTATCTTACTTTCTAGTAATTTTTACAACAGCCAGATTAATTTATTCAGTATCATAACTTTTACCCATAAATACAGCATAGTGTGCATAACCCACATTCCAGAAAATGCTCTGCAAAGTCCGTGATTCTGAAGAGTGAGACCAGGTAGACCCACAGCTGCACACGTACCCCTCTATCATTCTAGCCAATACCCAGAAAATCTAAGAGCAAGAAGTGGGAACTAACGAAAAGGGAATCATCAGGCTTCTCATGACCTCAGAGACTTTATGTTGCCTACACACAAAGAGAAAAGCTGGGACATAGTGAAGGCTCATCATATGAATATCAAATTACACAAATTCAACCAGTCTCCTTCACAAAAAGAATAGAAATTGAGAACAACAAAGATGACGAGCCCTCATTCCTCTGGGCGTGTAGCCCAGAATCGGATGGGAGTTACGTGTCTGCTCTTCGCCCAGGGTCCCAGTCTCTCCTATAGAAGCATACCAACACAACGAGGGTGACCCCCATGTGTATCCCCGATACACCCTGTCTCCTGAATGCAAGCAGCAACTTCACAGGAGGAAAACAAAGCTGGAAATTCAGGTGGGAAACTGACTGGGACTGAAATGTCAAGCAAGTTCCACAACTGTGCCACCCTAACTTCACAGGCGTCCAAGAGTAATTGCAATTCAATTTTCAACTTTTCATCAATTCAAAATGGTACTCCACTATTTGTTGACTTTACTATTTATCCATTCCTTCCGGAAATAAAACGTACCTGTAATGTGTATTTTCAAACATCAACATCAAAGCTTAATTGCCCAAAATAAATTTCCCAAAGACAGGAAGAAGGAAAAAAGGGTAAAAAAATTATAGTTATAATTTTACAGAAAAATATTTAAAATTAGAGTTTACCAAAGGATAGCATAGCCACTTATCTTATGAAGCAGGACTACATTGTTAATTGATTTAATAGACAGAAATCTACCTAATTATTGCCCAACTTGCAACAAAGGATGCTAAAGCTCTAATTGATATCTATATTAGACACAAAGAGATTATTTGTTATTTGTATAAGACTTTCTTACTCATCATTTTGAAGACCAACATATCTTGGACTAGGAACAAGCATGACTCGAACATTTTCAAGCTTTCCTTTCACAATATGCATGAACTGGTCAAGATGACTGGAAGGTGGTTTTGTGGTATAAGTCAAGAAAGCATCGTCAAAGTTGATGCACAGAGTCTGAGGTTGGTAATGATTTCCAAAGGCCAAGCGTCCCTAAAAAAACAGATAACAGATATGCAACAGATAAACTATTCAGGCCATATATTTTTCCTCAGCTGACCTAATAACAAGCATTTTCAAGGAACAACTAAATGATGCCACTTTAGAACTATATATATTTAAATTACTCCACTGATCAACTAAGACCTGTGTTTAAAGAGATTTAAGTACTTGTGAATAAATAGCCTTTCAGGTTTACCACATTTGTGCTAAAATGGTATTGGTGTTAAAATAATTCTTTCACCTTTGTAAAAATTGGAACCAAAATAACTACAAAATCACTTTCTTTTCTTAAGTGAAAATTACATTTGCAAAAATGAAAGGTTCTGTTATTAACCCACCAAATATTAATTGTAGCAGAATTTACTTACTGTGCTCACATTGACCTTTATGACTGGAATAAGTGATCTCCATGAAGACGTGGGGTCCTGAGATTCTGTTTTTACTTTAACTCTGAGAAGAAAAAATAAAAACTGACATATACAAGAAAAACTTAAATACCTGAAGATATAGTTGACTTCCTCACAATACACATTAATACCAGCTGTACCTTTCCAAATACATCTCATGACTGCTCCAAGGAAAAAAACAGTGACCATCTAACGCAGGGCTATCCAAACTGTGGCCCGCGATCCATTTTTCATTGGCCCGCAGCAAATTCCAAAAATATATTTAGTTTACTTAAATAAACCAGGTGAGGCAATACGTACTTCACCTTGAGTGAGTGGCCCGGCTGTTTGTGTGTTTTACCACATATGGCCCTTGGTGAAAAACGCTGAAAAAAGTTTGGACACCCCTGATCTAAAGAAATACTAAGATCCCTAAAATGTCTGTTGGAATGCACTCTGTCGTGTGACAATTTTTAGATTGACAAACTACAATAGCAAAAACTATGATTTTAGAATGACAAGCTTTAATATCAAAAATATAAATTATGATATGCTGTCATTACATCTACCATTATGCCCATTATACCACAATATGACATTTTACAAGGCAGCCAAAACTATTATTAAAACAAATGACCAAGGTGTAAGTCACTTTGATGTTTCCTGCTGTTTTAAGCACTTCTGACAACTCAACTGAGCCTTTTCCTTCCCTAGTCCCACCACTTTATGCCAAAATAATGTCCTCTCAATAAAATGAAAATGACAGGCCAAGAGTAAGAAAAAAGAAATTACACAAAATTATACAAAGTACACGAAATTTAAGAAATAAAAATGTCACAGCAATTCACTAAAGATTTCAGATGAAAACACAAGACGTATTTCTTCAACACCCGCTAATTCCTAAGTCGCACTTCTGAGGCCATCTCCACTAAGGTGGCCCTCAGTGCTTAAAACAAAATTCAAAACTGACCTCACTACCTCTCCTAAACCTCCACTTTCTCTAAGGCTCCCTGACTAAGCATGACCACTACTTAAATTAGAAATTTGGATTCACTGTTGACTCATCCTTCTTACTCATTCTCCACATCTAATATACCACTATCTTATGGATTCATTTGCCTAAGTATATCTTGAATCCATCCATTTTTCTGCCTTCCCCTTGTTACCAACCCGGTTGATGAACATTTCTTCCCTAAATTGTTACAATATCCTTCTATATGGTGTCCCCACTTTCAGTCTTATCTCCCTCCAATCACACCACGGCACTACTGACCTGAAGTGAAGCCAATATCTAACACTTGGACCCTCAAAATCATTGTAGTCTTATTTATCTCCATCTCAAATAGTCCACTGCAGCCTCAGTAAATAACTTCTCTATTGCATATGATGTTTCTTCTCTATGGAAGACTCTTCACTGCCTTCTTTGCCTAACTCAGTTACCCTTCAGGTCCCAACCCTCCAGATCGTTCTATGTGTGCCCACAGAATACTACTCTTGTCCCTATGGTAACACTTCTTGCACTAAAATTTCCTATTAACTGTCTAACTCCCATACTAGGCTATAAACTTCCTCCAGACACAACAGTTGTCATAGTCACAGTATCCCCAGTACCTCAGATCAATGTCTGGGACATAATATCTATTAAATATTTAACTGATGATAAATGTTCTCATCATCTACTTAAAAAAAACTATTAGGTATGTAAGGCTCTTCAAAAATCAACATTAACCAAAAAATGAAAAATCAAACAATCATATCAATACATGCAGAAAAAGCATTTGACAAAATCCAACACCTATTCATCATTAAAAATCTCTCAGTAAACTAGGAATAGTGGGAACCTTTCTCACCTTGGTAAGGAATATCTACCAAAAAAAACCCCACAAAAAACAAACCTAATGGTGAGAAACTATTAATAGAAGCTTTCCCATTAAGATCAGCTACCAAGCAAGGATATCCATTCTCTCCTTTTCAACTTTGTATTGGAAGTTCTAACTAATGCAATAAGACAAGAAAAAGAAATTAAAGGTATAGAGATTAGGAAGGAAGAAATAAGACTTTCTTTGCGGAAGACACAATCATCTATGTAGAAAGTCTGAAAGAACTGACCAAAAAAATTCTTAGAACTAATAAGTGATTATAGCAAGGTTGCAGAATACAAGATTTATATACAAAAGTCAATCACTCTCCTATATACTAGCAATAAACAAGTAAAATTTGAAATTAAAAACACAGTAACGTTTACATTAGCACTACAAAAAATGAAATACTTAGGTGAAATTTAACAGTATATGTACAATATCTACATGAGAAAACTACAAAACTCTGATGAAAGATATCAAAGATCTAAATAAGATAGTCCATGTTCATGAAAAGGAAGACTCAATATTGTCAGGATGTTTTTCCAAACCTGATTTATAAATTCAATGTACTCCCAATCGAAATCCCAGCAAATTATTTTGTTGCTGGGAGAAGACCAAATTGGAAGACTGACACTACCTGACTTCTAAACTTACTGTAAAACTACGGTAATCAAGACAGTGTGGTATTGGTTAAAGAGACAAACAAATCAATGGAATAGAATCGAGAGCCCAGAAACAGACTAAACAAAATCATATATTTGTGTATAGACTGTAAATATGTATATTAATGTACATACATTCAAAAGGATAAAAAAACAAATTGACAACAGCAGTCATCAATGTGGAGGGAAGTAGGGCTGGTAAGCAGAGCAGGACTTTTTTTTACATTAATAATTTTGTATTATATGTATTTCTTTAAAAATTATATAATTATGTGAATAAAAGTTTTAGTTAACCTACAACAAAAGATTAAGCTGTGTTTAGATGAACAGTATCAATAATATTCTAATAAAAGTAAATGTTTTAATGTTGGCGACTAATAAAATTCAAGGGTGACAACGAACCTTTTGATTTTGGACTGGGTTCTTGTTCTTCCATTTTCCCGGGTTTTATCATCCTCTTTTTTGGGTGGAATTATTGTTGGCTCCAAACCAAACAATTCTTGAAGGCGCCCATAAAGATCCGAACGATTGTAGACATGAAATTCAAAGTCGTTGATTGTGATGTATAATCTGGTTTCTGCCTTTGGATCTAAAGATACCAAAAAAAAAAAAAAGTTCTTAGTCAACTTTTTTCAAACTTTAGTCACAGTGTTTTATCAAATCTTTTTCACAGCTAAAGGAATGCAAATTATTTATTTTAAAACACAACTCTACGATAAAGAGAATCATATTTAAGATACATATAAAATGCTAGCAAAAGAAAGAAAAAAGCTGATGTCACTACAATATTTTAATCTAGCATTCTAGAAACACCCTGAATTTCTAGATTCCGGTTGTATAATGCTAGTATTTAAAGATTTTATACTAAGAATACAAAAGTGCCATTTACAAAGTAAAAGTAAAACTTTACCTTAATAGAGCCATAAATTTAAACTATGTATAGCAACATGTTCAAAGTATGAGTCATTTAAACATCACATTAGTATTTGAACTTATGGACCACAGAAAGGACTTTTCATAAATATTAGTTTGTTTTTAAAAACTACCCAATGCTGAAACAAAGATTTTATGAACTGTAGACTGCAAACAATAGCAAATAAAAAACATAATTACATTAAATACATGTTAACAGTAATTAATAAATCCATATATAAAGTGACAGATGGGGTACTTTCCTCAGTAGTGAGGAAATAATCTAAGACAGAGCATCACATGTCAACCAAAGAGGGTGAGAGGAAGGTACTATAGTCAGTGCTTCCTTTTGTTATGAATCATACATGTGTTTTTTGAGACTTCTGTTTAAACTTTTATCCATTGATACACCTATAGAACAAATTCAACTGAAAGACAATTAAAATTGGATATGACCAGTTAGAAGTTTAATTTTTAAAAATGGGTAAAGAGAACTGTTATTAACTTTCATTTTATTAGCTTAAGCTGTGGTTTAAATCTGAAGTACATATTCATACCTGTGGTAAAATACCAAATTTCACCAAAATTAAATTCTCCTCAAGTTATTAGCAAAAAAGCATATGAAATGTCAAACACCCTAATTAAATATAAATTTTAATTTAAAGTAACAAATGAAAAATACACAGCCACTCAAATTTCAAAAGTAAGCTAAGGAAAATAAATCAACAACATTCATTTATCACATAGTAGTAATACTTTCAGTTCTACTCTAATCTTGGTTTTTTTCCTCATTACTTACTTCCTAAGACAATTGATTTAAAAAAAGAGAGAGACCTAATCCTTCAAAAAACCAATACTTGGGAGCTGTCACTTTTCTCATAGTTTTAAAAATATCTCTTGACTTTTATGTTCCCTCCTATTTCTTCAGATTTATCACCTGACTAAAAGCAAAGACAATCCCCTAAACTATTATATTAAGAGTTCTGCCTCTTTTCCTTGCTGCAGATCAAATTCTTGTAATAAAAGGAACAGAAAACACACTAGTTTTTAATACATATGAATACAGAGAATACATACCGTGTTTCCCCGAAAATAAGACCTAGCCAGACCATCAGCTCTAATGCATCTTTTGGAGCAAAAATTAATATAAGACCTGGTATTATATTATATTATATTGATACCCGGTCTTATTTTACTATAAGAGTGGGTCTTATATTAATTTTTGCTCCAAAAGACGCATTAGAGCTGATGGTCTGGCTAGGTCTTATTTTCGGGGAAACACGGTATGTATTCCAAGACTTGATAATAAACATAATTCGCCATTTTTAAGTAAGTAAATCAAACTCTAGCTCTCATTAGATTTAAACCTTGCCTCAGTAATCATCCACAACTTTGCCCCCAAATGCCCAGGCAAATGTCCAGCAGTCCACTAAAATATCTCCAGGATGAGGCCAAGTAAACATGCCACATTCGACATATCCAACCAAACACCTGATTTTCCCACCCAAACCTTTTCCACAACATTCCCCATCCTCCCAATAGCCAGTTAATCTTTTTAATTGCTCAGGCCAAAAAATTTAACTGCTCTCTTTTTTTCACATCCCAGGTATTATCAGCAAATCCTGGCAGCTTTTCTTCCAACATAAATCCAGAATCCAACCACTTGTCACCATCCTGGCCCAAGTCACCATCAACTTGAACTTCTTGATGCAACACAACTCAGCAGCCTCCTACCTAGTCTCCCTGCTTCTGCCTTATTCCCCTCTGACTGTGCTTTACACGTTGGTTAGATCTTAGAAAAACCTAGCTGAAGGCATGCCACTCTTCTGTCCCCCCGTTTTCTAATGGCTTCCTCTCTCACTCAGATTAATACCAAGGTCCTGTAAGCCACATATAAAATCCTACAGGATCCATACTCTTCTCTCCTCCTAATCCGCACACCAAGTAAACCGGCCTCCGTTTTCGGTATCGAAACTCAGACACAACCAGGAAATGCTCCTGCCCCGAAATTCACTTCCTTACTTGCCTCGTGTTTCTGTTTAACTATTCTCCAAAGGGTTCTTCCTATTTACTGAGCCTGCTTTTATCTTCTCCTAGGTGCCACATTTCCCTCACTCGTTCCTCAGTGCTGTATAGATTTATTGGCTAATTATCTGAACCCCTTCCATTCAATTGCTTGAATGAAGCCAGCTCTGTAAAAGGGACTCGTTTTATTCACTGTTGTATCTGTGGTGCTTAGAACAATTCTTAGTACGTAGAGGGCTCATTTGTATGAAAGAACAACACAGCATCTTACTACAAGTCTATTCCTAGTAAGACAAAAATATCCAAACAAAGGGATCTGAGACTTCTGACAACCCAAAATGTAGATGCATAATAAATGCAAAGCAGAACATTTTTCTATTACCACACTGATCTACACAATTAGGAATCAATTATTATACCATTCTTGAAGGTCATAAACAACTCAATCACAATTTACCCCAGAGCTCATTTAGGTCATCTGTATTCCAATTTACTTTAAGAACAGTTCAGCATGATCCCTGAATTATGTAAATCCCCTGCTCATTAGGAATAACGCAATAAAGACCGGTGGATGAGCTGCACAGCAGCAATGGGGAAAATTAAGTCTGGACTAGCCCCTAATTAGATCAGCAGTGACTGATAAACAAATGGTGACTATAGAAAAATGGAAACAAGATTACTCTCAATTTCATCTCTACTTGCTGGATGTACACACCGATTCTCTTCTTTCAATATAACTAAAACGGTAAGAATATGGCTACACTAACTTACTAAAAGACACCAAGGCACAAAGATAAAAAGGATTTTGACAACACTGACAAATACCAAATACTTAATACTAAAACACTGCAAGATCCCCTCAACAATCCCTTCCCTATATTCCCAAACTTTTTTTTTTTTTTTGCATTATTATTGGTTGTTACCTCCCTCCAGGAGAATGTAAACTCCATTAGAGAAGTGTTTTCCTGTTGTGCTCACTGTTATAACCCTGGTGCCTAAAACAGTGCCTGATATATAGGAGGCACTCAACAAATACACCAAAGCATTAAATAGAAAGGATATGTGGGGTTTTTAAAAATAAGATTGAACAAAATGTCTAGACAACTCTTTTCCTTCCAAAAGATGACTTTAAAAGATAATGAACAAATACTCAATCTATCAGCATTTTAAAAGCACCTATTGGTTTCATATTTTAAAAGAGAAAGATTTAGCTGAGTTCACATCCCCCTTTTTAAATTTGTTCCATTATTTCCATTTGTTTCACCTGCATTAATAACATTCCCACCAGCAAGCTATGTGATCAAACAGTAAATCTGACCCTCAGCCTGACTGTTGTCCAGGCTTCAAGGGCTGTACTCCTTCAGGGCCTCCGCCAGGACCCCTCAGGTCAGTGACCCCAGCTCTCCAGGAGTTCTCTATAGAGCAGCGCCCTCTCCATGCCCTACGGAATCCCCACAAACACAGGTGCGGAGGACTAGCACACTCCCCGTGTCACCGTCACACAGGTAGGTACATGCAGAGCCGCCCCACACACAGTGTGCCCTGCTGATCTAGAAGGTCTCCTCAGAAACAAATACCTCCCCTAAGAGACTGATGAGCACCTTCCCAAAAGACAGACACCTTTTCCAAAGGCATGTATCTCCTACATACAGACATGCGCACGTGCGTGCACACACACACAGCTTAAAAAAGTTGGGGACTCTTGCATTGGAGTCTCCAGGAACTGGAAAAAAGTGGTAAACAAACAATAGTAAGGTTAGAAGATTGGATCCCTGTACCATCGTTTACTAATGTGATCTAAGACAACTACATTAACCACTCTAAGTCTCATGTTTCTCATTTATAAAATAAGAATACCTCTACCTTCCTGCACGATTGTTGTACACAATAATACTATCAATAGTTTCCTTGTCTTTGCAGGTCAAATTCTTACTAGTCACATACCATATTTTGCCGTGTATAATGTGTTCCTGTGTATAATGTGCAGCCACATTTTTGGCCCAAACTTTCAGGGAAAAAAAATCTTCCATTTTAATTTTTTAATTCAAATGTTTATTTGTTTACATTTAGGTACTTGTTTTTTGTATTATAAAGGAATTTTAGCATTTACTTTTTAACATATTAGGGTATGAGAAATTTTATGTAACAAATAATTACAAAATACAAGAACAGATACAAGGTTCAAGAAATTTTATGTACCAGTAACAAATTTACGATATTTACCCATCATGGAAGGCCAACAACGCTTCATCATTTCAAGTTCATCATAAATTCAACAAAAGCGATTATCATATTCCAGGGGGTATTATTTTGCATATAGATATTGTTACTGATTTTTAGAGTTACACTTTTAACTCATAAGCATAAATAAAAAAATTAAAAACATTTATATAGATACAGAATTAGTACTATCCATGTATAATGTGCATTTTTATTTTTCCCTCACAATTTTGGGCAAAAAAGTGTGCATTATATATGGCAAGATATGGTAAATTATGTAGTATTCACAAAGTCATGAATGACAATGTAAAATGAGATGTGGAATCTTTTTTCTGTTGCAAACACTGGCACACAAACAATATAAAAGAACAATCAGGATGAAATAATTTAAATATTCTTAAATATTAAAAACATAAAATATCCCCAAATTATGATATTTCTGTCCACATTACAGGCAACTAGAGACAGAGAGAGCAGAGACAAAGAAATACGTTAACATTAAGAGTGACAAAAAGAGGTGAAGACAGAAAGAACTGGCAGGGAAGCACCTCAAGGAAGGACCGATATCTGAGCTATTAATATTCATCAGAAGTATATGCATCTGAGGTGAGTAGTGATTACATTTTGCTTTTATCCTTTGAAATGCGCTAAATTCATGTGATTTCCCCCCTAACCCCTCCCAAAAACCTTTAAGGGCTGATGCTGCCTTCATAACACAGCTCCCCAATCACCCCCCATTACTTCTTTTCATTTACCACCTAGTGGCATTATTTGCTAATTCCTAAACACACCTGTTTTCCAACCTGAATGCCATTGGTCAAACCAGTCCACCCATCTGAGCTACTCTCCTTCCCATTCCGTCTCTGCAGAATCCTACTCGCTGTCATCACCAGGCTGCTTTTTAAGACGGGACTTTCACAGCAACCTCCATCTACCTCTCTGCCTCCTGACACGGGGACAGAACGCTAAACATCATCAAACCACGACCCTGCTGGGACCACACCAAGGGCTCCATACCACAGCTGGTAATGTTGAGGACAGTTCTCAGTATTTTTCCTCAAAACACACTAAGTGCTCCCTCGCTTCCTAAATTATTATTGTTTATATGTATGTCTCTCCTAAATAGATTCAGGTAACACCCACTCCTCTTTCCTTTTTTTAAATCCACCCCCGCTCCAGTTTAACACGATCAGAAAAATAAATGCAAAGCAAATACCTGTTAAATCAGGTAAAGAGTCTTATCAGAAGCTCTCTCTTTCATGAAGGACTTGGGTCACTTACTCTTGATCTCATCCATGAATTCTGGTGCAGAGCAATCCACTTTGAGGAGAGGAAATGTTTCATGACAAAATGAAGTACACTGGTACCTCGGTTTTCGAACGTCTCCACTGACGAACATTTTGGTTTATGAACGCCGTAAACCCGGAAGTAAATGCTTCGGTTTTTGAACACGACTCAGAAGTCGAACATGTCACAGGGCTTCCGCTGAGTGCAAGATCCTGAGGCCGAGCTGTGGGCTGTTTTCGAATGTTTCAGAACTCGTGGATTACGTTCAAAAACCGAGGTACCACTGTACATATTTTCTTCAAAAAGCAGCTATAAACAATTTAAGATAGTATTCCACGTGTCTGAGAAACTTCTAAAGTGAGCGATCCCATGAGGTTTCTTTAAAGCGTGCAGCTGCCTCTTCAGGCTGCAAATGCTCTCATTCCTCCCACAAGCTGCAATCAGCACAACACATACCTACCTGAGCCACATTTGACAACCTGTGTTGTAACATCAGGAGCACCAGACTGAAAGTTAGCAGGCCTGGGTTTTGTTCTGGCTTTACCAGTTATACTCACAGGAAATTCTATCTTTCCATTTGCATAATGAGGGTTTTCCAAACTGATAAGGGATTTTGAGAAAAATCAGTTGTTTCCTTGGGTCCTGGGGTAAATACCATGGGTGTATGTATGGGGGTGGGGGCAGAAGGGGGTTAGTCCTTAGGTCAAATGGGCCTCCTCAACCCATAGCTTTATTGGTTCACATGATAACCTTAAAACAGTGAAATTAATTCAGAATAAATATTTTCATGTAAATATACAAAAAGGTATTTTTTAATTCACAAACTAGTTATATAAACAAGGAGAACTTTTGTTTCAGTTCCATTGCAATCTTGTTAACAATAAAGCTTATGTTCACTAAACATGCTAAAAAAAAAAAGACGGAGTCAAAGAGCAAATCATCTAACAAACGAACTGACATGCAGGAGAAAATACACTCCTAACATATGAGATGCAAATGCATCTCTAAGGGACGAACCAGATGCACTTTACAAACAAAACCAAAGGCAGCGATACCGGCCCTGCTCACAGTTGGGTGAATGTGTCAAAAGCTGGGACCAAACTCAAAAGCACGTGGCTCTGAGGGCTGGGCTTTGGTCCTCCTGAGGTGCAAGTGTGATACCTTTACTCAAGTGCCACCTTAAGTCTTACAGCCAAATAAAAGATAAACAATAATCAAGAGTATTCTCTCCACAAAGTTTAACATCAATAATAGTGTAGGAAAGTGACTCAAGAGTTTGAATATATTCGTATTTTATCAAAAGTCAAAACTTGTAAGATTCCCAGTACACTAACACATTGACTACCTAAAGAACACTTTTTTTCCTGTGAGAATGTTTGTAGCAACTGGTAAGGAAAGAGGTGAAAAGGCTGACTGGACAACCGATATTATAAAATCAGAAGCCAGAGACTGCTAATAACACACAGCCATTCTAGATCAGCGATGAGAGGCTGCAGAGGCCTATTACAGACTCCCACAGAATACTCCCAGCGTCTGAAGTCAGCCCACGGCTGTTCAAAATTACTTAATAATAACTCTAAGTTTTAGAAAACGTTTTCCACACATGGAATCTGCCTATTATCTTTTCCAGTCATTCTGACTTCATTAATTCTACAGGTGCCAAATTCTAATCAGTGTATGCCAGCCTTTTCAAGGAAGAGTACATCATGTATTATAGATGAGGGGGGAAATTAGGTGGGAGCAAGGAAATGATAGTAAAGAAAAAAAAAGACTAAATAATAGTAAAGTAACAGGGAAATCTAAAGTAATTTAGGCTAGCTCAAACTTAGAAATGTAATAACTTTTGGAACTTTAAACCAATTTTCCCATAGAAACAAAGTTATAAATGACAGTAAGATTCCTAGGTGAACCCACATACTGACAAAACCCCCCACCATTTCAGAATTGCAATGTAGGGCTCCAGAAACACAGATGGTCCTGATAGCTGACAAAAGGTGCAAGAGTTTCATCCTCTTCTGACCTTTCTCTCCCAGGACCCAACTAAAATCTTCTAGAACAGTACAGTTACATTTGGCCCTTGAACGACATAGGTTTGAAATCCATAGGTCCACTTATACATGGATTTTTTTTCAATAAATACTGTAAATGTATATTCTCTTATGAGTTTCTTAACATTTTCTTTTCTCTAGCTTACTTTATTGTACGAACACAGTATATAACACATATAACATACAAAATATGTTTCAATAGACTGTTTATGTTATTGGTAAGGCTTCTGGTCAACAGTAGGCTATTAGTAGTTACGTTTTTGGGGAGTGAAAAGTTATATACGGATTTATGACTGCACAGGAAAGAGGGGCTGGTCAGTGCCCTTAACCCCTGCATGGTTCAAGGGTCAACTACAGTTATCAAAGCATGGTCCAGGGACCTGTGGGGTGCTCCCAAGGCCCTTCCCAGAGAACCAAAAGGTCAAAACTATTCTAATAGGATTATTATATTAAGATGTTTGATTTTTTTTTTTTTATCAATCACTCTCCTATGAATAGACAGCGGAGTTTTTTTAAAGGCTACGTGATGTATGATATTTCAACAGATTGCATACAAAAGACAGGAGAGAATCCACTCATCTTCCATTAAGCCAGACATTAAAAAGATTTGAAAAATACAAAATAATGACACTCTTCTCAGTATTTTGTTTTTTTGCTTTGAAAAAATTCTTTTTCATAAAGTATGTTATTTATTTTAATATGTAATGGATTCATTATCGTTATTTTTAATGAAATAAAAATGTTTCTGCAATTATCAGGCTTAATTTCAAATGTAGTTAAATATCGGTATGTTATGTAAATGAAAGCTCTTTGGAATCCCCAATAATGCAGAAGAATGTCAAGAGTCCTGAGATTAACCAGTGTGAGAATCGTTATTCGAGAGAGTCAAGACCGGGTCCCCTCTTCCTTGAAGCCACTGGTACGGTTAGTGTCGAGTAGACTTGTCCGGCACACAGAGCAGAGCCTTACAAAGCTATGAAATAAAGATCTGGGAAGGAAATTCTGACATGGCAAAATTCTGATGCTGAAAACAGAACCAGAAGAGTCTAGAGCCTGTTTCCTCTTTTCTGTTCATCCTACCATACAAGATAAGTGAGAACTAGGAGCAGCATCAGGTAGAAGAATGAATAGAGGCATGGAAGCTGAAAAGAAAATGACTTAGCAGATGAATGGAGAGCCTGGGAAGGCCATTTAACCACAGCAGTGGTTAGGTCCACAGATATAGGTCCACAGGCGGTGGGGCTAGAAATGTGGGCAAGTGTCATGTTGAACGTGACCTTGAATAAATAATTAGCTAAAGTAACCAAATTTAATCAAGCAAGAGGAAAGCTGCTAAAGGATATTTAGCCAACTGGTGATAAAATCAAAGTTTTGTAGACTCCAAAGTTTTAAAGGAATTTTATCTATTATAAAATGTGAAACGAGTCAATATCCATAGTTGAAAATTCAGATTATATGATTGAAGATTTCAAACACATGAATAAGTGAAAACTCACCATGTTGCTTCTGTTTTGGGTTATACATTTTCCACCACCGAAAAATTATAAATCCATCTTGAATTCTAAGCAAGATAAATTACAGAAATAAAAACTTAAGTAACAATTTACTTAACTCACTTCTTAATTACTTATTATAAAAGACAATCAATTGATAATAAATAAGGAAATACAAAAAATTGTCAACAGAACACTGGCATACCTAAATGTTCCATAATCTTCCAATTAAAAAAGGAAAAGAAGATTTGCGTAAGTCTAAATTTGATTCTTCTATCCAGGTAAAATGTGAAACCAGATTATATTCAACAGGAAAATGAATTGTTACCAGAAAACCTTTTTCTTTTATAAATATTTTTTAATGGTGTAAAAACTACATAAGCAAAAAAGCCAAATCTTGAAAGGGGGCCGTTAGCACACTAATGGAAACTTTTAAAGATATTCCTTCATTTCTGTAATGATATATCACTTCATGCTCCAAAAGGATGAACTTCGAGCATCTTAACTTTTACTTTTTACTTTTAACTTGGAAGTAATTGTAGACTCAACAAAAAAGTTGCCTCTACTATTTTAAGTCAAGTGTATGTGTTGCCAGAAACCAGCACCTCTCAACTAATTCAAGTTCTAGTAACAAATTTTAAGAAAATCACAAAAATAGAGTAAGCTTTTTTTTCAAGGCTGACAAAAGAGAGAACATAGTAAACATACTAATTGTAATTTCTTATTACATTCAGATTTGTGTCTCCTTCTTAAAGTAAAATTAGAGTTGTTAACAGATGCAAAACCATTCTAAAAAGTTATTACCCAATAAGGACCTAAAGGATGAGAGTTATTGGCATCTCTTATCCTTATTTTATATAACAAATGACCACCATGAATTCTACAACAGAAATGACCAGGTAACTTAATGGATCAATTTTTCATCTTAGAATGAAGTGAGATTAGTCATTTCCATAAACTGCTATTTGGTAAACTGTTTGCTAGTCTAAACTTGAGCTAAATCAATCTACTGACAAAAACATTTTAAAACATCAACTCACCAGCTATGATTTATTGAAAACAATGATTTTTACTTTATGGTTTTATTTGAAGAAGTCATATTAAATAATCAGAAAAATTTTTACAATATTTCAAGTTTAAAATAGTTTTTTAAATTCATCATTTTGTTTACCTAATAGACATGTCTTCTGTAATGTAATAGATTTCACGAACCATGACTTTCCCAGAAAGAACTGAGAAAGAGAAGGAGCCTGTTATAGGAAAAAAACAACAGCGATTAATGTAATTGTTTTGATAATAGAGCCCTTAAAACTTAAAATAGTGCTAGCATTCAATTTATTCAATAAGTAAATGTTCTCTGACTCCCTTCCTGATATCCTTACAGCCTAATTTCAATCATTCTTTCTTCAAACAGTACCCCAAGTTCATCATGGACAGAGCTACTAAATAACCATATGAGGACATTAAATAGTTGCTTCATATGACTAATTCCTTTAATTATGCACAGCCATTAAATAAACCCAAAGCAGTTACTAATTCACCATCTTCCTCCATTAATTCAGGTGATTCCAGGAACCAGTCATTGCCTCAAATTCAGGAAAGACTATTGATGTCTGAGAGAAGTTTATGTCCACTAAGAGATACTCATCTCCAAGGAAGGTTAGAATGGTTCTAATTCAGTGTCTCCTCTCCTCTTCCCCCACTGGTTTAGGGCTTTCCACAGTATACAGTTTCCTAATACACCCTCCAATCTATCTGCAAATCTTCCACTTACTAGTCAGAAACTAAATTAATAAAGCAGACCACAAAATGAAATATACAAGATGATTCCAACTTACAGATTTTTAAAGTATAGGTTACTTTAAAAAGGAAAAAAACAGCAAAAACTTCATCGAGCATTAGAAGCTTTCGCTGTATTTTTTAAATTATTTTAATGAGCATCTTTTATAAGCGAAAAAAGTAAAATAGTAACTATAGAAACACTCTGAAGAAATAAGAATGAGGTAATGTACAAACCTGTCAGAGAGAAAGTCCAGTTAAAGGAGTCTAACCTTCAGAAACAAAGATAAATTTCTAAAGCTATGACCTGCTTATAAAATATAAATTTGTAACACATACCTCAAGATTGCACAAAGAAATAAATGCAGTATTACTCAAACTTACCAATATGGATATAGCCATGTTTGTATAATCTGTTAAGAACCAATGTTAAAATAAGACCAACATTCCGAGAATTGTAGTATGTGAGATAAATAATCCATCCACAGGACAAAATGGTAGCTGTTAGGAGAAAAAAGTGCAAAAGGATATCTTTCAATCACCTTAATATCTTAGCAAAAATTTGTTAGCAAAAGATCATTTACCACATTCAGGAATCATAGGAATTTCTTCCATATGGTAACACGTCCTCTTACAATTTAACTTGGAGTTTTAAAGTTAGAGGTTGATTCTACATTATCCAACTTTCCTCATTCTCTTTTAGTCATTAACCGGAAAAGCACAGATTCTATTCAGATCAATTAAAGTAATCTTTCCTTTGTTTCTATTTCCTTTTATTGTTTTAGTTATTAAACATATGTTAAGATGTTCTGGGACAAGAAAGCCCATATTTCTGAATATTCTGAAAAACACCCACTTTTATTAGGCAGGCTTAAAGCTCATCCCCAAACTATTTCCTACAGGCTCAAGTTACTTAAAAAGAAAAAAAAATTGACGTATTTTTTTTTAATCAGAGAAAAGTCATTAAATCAACAGAAATTTTTAAAAAACAATGGAAATAAGTGGGGATTTTAGCAACTTAAAGGCACATCCACATTAAATAGGACACCTTTTACTATTTGACTGTAATTGATAAGAGACTAACCTACTTGTACTGACTATGCTACAGTAAATGATATTCCAAATTTGACCATTTTTCAAGAAGTTTATAGTCATACTTATAAAATTTATAATATTTCCAAAAAAACTAGTTCATGAATATACAAAAAATAAAACATAAGAAAGCATTTTCTGATCATTTTTTTAACTCATCCATTTAAAAAGTGTAACTATTTTCTAAGTTAGAACAAAGTAATGTAAAGCAATTTAACATGCATAAGTTTTCAGCAACATCAAATTAAGTTCTTAACTTTTTAAAAAATTATTTAATATACCGTGTTTCCCTGAAAATAAGACGTAGCCGGACCATCAGCTCTGATGCGTCTTTTGGAGAAAAATTAATATAAGACCCGGTCTTATATTACATTATATTATATAAGACTCGGTCTTATATTATAGTAAAATAAGACCGGGTCTTATATTAATTTTTGCTCCAAAAGACGCATCAGAGCTGATGGTCCGGCTACGTCTTATTTTCAGGGAAACACAGTAGATAAAACAAAGGAGTAACTGAGAGTCAAAATACAACATCTCTCAGGGTAGCTTAGATTGATGGTAATAGATTGGATGTAGAAGTGCTATGATCTGCAATAAAAATTATTTCTAAAACAATTCTTTTGAAAATTATTTTGATGCTATATCATTATGTTTTAAGTTTAGAGTTATTTTGTATTTTTTTTTTTTTTTTACTGTAAATCATTGTGTTAACAGTAGATGGTTGTGGGCCATTCAGAAAGGCAAGAGGTATTTGCCAAGAAAGTATGCTTCTAGTATTAAACAGCCTAGGGACTGTGGCCTTTTCATTGTATCACATCCCCTACCCCCTCTACAATATCATAAGGCCACTAGTAAAACAGTGAGATTAAACACTCCAGTGTTTTTCTGGTTGTTGGTGCTGTGTTTTCTTTAAAGAAATGAATTGTATACAACAGAAAACAGTCAGAGAAATTCTAGGTGATAGGAGAAGGGATAGGAAAGAAGGAAGAATTCTGCCCTTAATTAAACTAAAAGGTCATTTTCAACACTGCTTTTGATGAAGTCCTATTTCATACTAATGTTTTGCATTTTATTTTACTTTTTTGGTTTTCATTCATGA
Source organism: Rhinolophus ferrumequinum (assembly GCF_004115265.2). NCBI lineage: Eukaryota > Metazoa > Chordata > Mammalia > Chiroptera > Rhinolophidae > Rhinolophus > Rhinolophus ferrumequinum. The sequence goes on along the minus strand of NC_046301.1, from coordinate 4,916,767 downwards.
TGATTTACAACAGTTCACTTTCATCAATTAAAAAAAACAGAACTCAAAGTTTAAACGGTCACCTAATGTTACCTACAACTCATGAGTCATTACATTCCTTCTATATATACTTCATCTCTGCCTGTGTCCCTACCCCACGTCCTGTGGTGCCACGAGAGAAGCACAAGCGCATACTCAGAAAAAAACAGCCATGTAACGTGTGTAAGTTATTTGATCCTCATGGGCCACAATTCCCAAACAAGTTTAAAGGAAAAGAAGAACGCCTACCTTCTAAGCACGCTGAGCAGTCAGAGACAACATGGAAAATGCCCGTGGTGTGTGCAACACAAGATGCTCAATAAGCAGCACTACCCTCCCTTTCCTCTCTTACCCCATCTGGCCGGTCCTAGTTTGCTCTCTGCCTTTTACTGTCTACCTAAAATTCAAATCAAATACTGCTGCTCCACAAAAGCTTCCTGGGTAATAGCCTATAATAATCTCTCCCTTCCTTGATATCTTTTTGCTATTTCTCCCTCTTATTTATTCATATTCATTCATTCACTGGTATTCCGTCCCTCTCTTTGCCATTTAATTATACTCTGTTTTGTGTTATTTGTATGTACCTAGAAAACTTTTGGAATATCACACAAAAAATTATTATTAGTAGAGCCCACTGCCAAGTGCGTAAGGGGTGAGGACAGAAATGAGATTAATTAGGTGTACACATTTTATTTTACTCTAAACATGCATTTACCATAAGGATTTATCACTTTTATAACAAAAAAAATACAAAAGTTTGTGTGTGTGTTGGGACAGGGGTGGAAGAGTGGACCTGAAACAGGAAAAAGGAGCGAAGTGCAATGTCTTTCCTCTCCTCCCATCTCCCCGAAGTCAGACAAGCAGGCGGCCTCAGGAAAAGAGCAGTTCCCAGAACAAGCATTCAGAGAAATACACTGGAAGCATTCCAACTTCAGCCAACCACCACTTAAAACTTGGCAGCTGTTAATCCCTACATAAAAAGCAATAATGTATAAGAAAATACATTCTACTTACCAACAAGGAGCCAAACCACATTGGAATTGTGTTCTGTCAGAAAATCCTCTAACTGAGTGATACTAGGGACAATACTGTCATTCTTCCTTTGATCCATGACTGAAGGTTTTCCACAGCAGCATCTAAAAGAGTTCAAAGGTTAGAATTAGAATCAGAGATATATTAACCTGCAAGGAAACTTATGTAAGGGAGAAAAGGTGAATTTAATAAATATGAAAGTTTATTAAATCACATTCTGCTTTAATGATAAGACTGCAAAAATGCAACAAACAACAAAACATGTCCACATTTCTACATAAAATAGAAGACTTTTCATGACTGGATTTCACCATACTAAGTATGAGGAGAGACTCAGGTTCAGTTACTACACTCTGGTTACTATACTTCAGTTACTATACTCGGAACATCATAATTCTGAAACCTAGTCAAAGGTATTTATCTCAACAATAAGAAGGGACTAGGTACTGTGAGAATTAATAAAGGGAAACCTCAGTTAAAATGGAGTCAGGAGGCCAAAAGGGGGAACCTGCTCACTCTACCAATTAATGTCAATTACAGACCCCAACAAAAAGGCATCGATTACAGACCCCATCAGGAAGAGACTCCTCTTGCAAGTTATACTACTTTACTACTACAGCAGGTGGAAGGAAGATAATATTTGGATGAAATAAATGCCTCATTATTAAAGTACATAATTACGAACTACCGCTAAAGATAAGGAAGTATTTCCAATGAACTCAGGGCTAACGAGACTCCTAAGTGATCCTTTTTATCCTCAAGAAAATACAATGTTCTATGTCAGTTATATCTCAATAAAACTGGGGTGAAAAATGCTCTCATATTTTCAAAGCTTTGAAAAATCCATCAACCAGCAACTTAAAATTCAGGGGCTAACTTTACAACCTGAGCTTTCTTTCTTCCTTTTTTAGTTTTCTAAATTAAAGAATAAAATAAAAATTTTAAAAGGGAGAAAGCACTTGGAAAAGACCTATAATCTAAAACCAAATAGTCACATAAAATGGTTTACATGTTATAAAATAACACCTGTACTTATTTCACACTTATTTTCACCATTTCACACAAGTATCACCACTGTAGCACTGAGCGTGAAAAGATCACCTACTGACGCCTGGGGATATTCCAAGAGGGATGTGTCCCAACATTCAACTTTCCACATAAAAAGAGGATCTGTTTTGAACCAAATCCAAGGGGAAGTGATCCGTCCACCAAAAGGATCAGCAGTTGCCATCCCAAATCATCACCACCCACCAGTGTAGCCACCCACAGCCAAAGGGAATTAGGAAGAGTGGTCCAGGCTGCAGAGACAGAAAACTGCAGTGTCACACAGTTCTCACCAACATGTTTCCAATTATGAGTTAATGCAAAACCTTTAAGCGAAATCAACAGATAAAGGCTCGCTCCTTAAAAGAACACATTTTGAGCAAGCACACAAGAAAAGGCCAGGACTTATGGAAGGCCCTCAACTAAGAAATGGACATTCGGGTGCAAAGGAAGTCAGAGCAAGGAGGGCCGCAGAGAACCAGACGGCAGCAGCCACACGCTCAGTGCCACTGCGTGAGTGCCACGCCACCAGCTCCATCGCAGAGAGGACTGCAGGCTGATAAAAGCAGCTACTGTGTAATCTTCATGGAGCAAATGACAGAATTAAACCCAACTGGTTGTTTCCTCTTCCTTTCCCTTCCTGAAGCGTTCAGTCTCAAAGCCACAGGTGAAGCAGTAAGGCCGCCATCTGCATATGGGGAAAGGAGGGACAGCAGTGCCGTGACCCAGAGTGGATGTCAGAGCCCCAGGAGGGTAAATTAACTATCCATTTGTGCCAAGAAGAGGCGAGTGGAAGAGCAGCCGCATTTCAGGGTGTTAAAGCCACTGCAGAATGAGGAGGCCACACCTGCCAGGAAGACGTGAGGCACTTCCTCACGGGGGAAGGAAGAGAGAGGGCATCCATGGTGGGGGACCGGCAGGAGAAGCAGTCCAGCTCAGGTGCCGGGGCTGAACAGTGACAAGCGCACCTGCACAGGGAGGCGGCCTGCTGCAGGGTGTCCACCCAGGAGGACGGCCTCAGACCCCCGAGAGATGAGGAGGGCGACCATACAGGGGGTCATCTGGGGTAGGTGCCGAAGCGGGAGAAGGAGGGCGAACACCTGGGAGAGAGCCCAGGCCAGGTATGGGGGCGGGGATTAATCAAGGAGGTAAATGTAGTAGATAATGGGAACCTAGTTTCTAACTGTGGAGGATATATAAAGGAAGAAAATTAGAATTAACTCTGGGGTGTTAGATAAGAGCTGGAGGTATAGTTTTCAATATAAATGGATATAGAAATAATATAACTGTAAATGTATGTTATGTGTCTAGGGACCGAGCCCCAGAGAGCAGTTTCCAGGCTCTCGACCTCACGTGGAAAGGTGCTGGCTCGGGTAATAGATGGCCATCAGCTGTGATCAGATGGCCAGCAGCTGTAACCAGTTAGCCATTGGTCACTAATATAGCTGCCATGGCTACACTAACACGCGAAGATTGCGGCTACCAAGTGCAGTTACCAAGCGCAGACTGCGGATGGTACAGATCCTACTTCCTCTGTCCCGCACGGCCACCAGTGAGAATTTTAAAAGGGAGAAAGCACTTGGAAAAGACCTATAATCTAAAACCAAATAGTCACATAAAATGGTTTACATGTTATAAAATAACACCTGTACTTATTTCACACTTATTTTCACCATTTCACACAAGTATCACCACTATAGCACTGAGCGCGAAAAGATCACCTACTGACGCCTGGGGATATTCCAAGAGGGATGTGTCCCAACATTCAACTTTCCACATAAAAAGAGGATCTGTTTTGAACCCCCTATCCATGGCTCCATTGTTGTTCCTTTTTGGCCTCGCCATATCCTGTGTTCGCCTGCCGGGAGGGGAGCTGAGTCCCTGCATTACAATGTGTATGCATATATTCATTCACAGGTCCTGCGAGCAGAATACCCCAATAAACATGAGCAGAGAACTTGGCTTCTAAAAGCCATTTTCTACTAAGAGGAAAAGGGCTCCTTGAAGAAATGGCTGATTCCACAACTAGGGCAAGGAAAGTTGAGGTTGAGCCCTGTTTCCAGTAAGGAAAGTGGTGCTCGAAGAATGATGGGAACATGTCAAAAGGACACAGAAACCAGCATGAAGAGGCTCCCACTGGCAAAATCTGGGACAAGTTAAGCATCAAAATAAAAAATAATAATGGATTACAACCCATTTAATAAAAAAGGAATCTTTGAGTCCATATGAATAGAAATAATTAAATTTTGACAAGCAACAGGATATTCATATCGTCTCAAATAACTCCCCCCCAAAATTATTAATAATCAAGGGGGAAAGGGGAACTGGGAAAGCCAGCACTTAAAATGAAGTGATCGTGAACCACATCAGTATCAGGATCTAAGTCAAAATGGTGAGCTCCTTAGAGAAGAACGCAGCCTCACTTCTAAGGTATACCTGACAAAGATGCATAATCTCCATCTCACCTGTCACCCCTCTCTCCTGACCCATTATGACCAAAAGGGATTGTTTTATTCATGTTTGTATTCACAACACCAGAGACAGCGCCTGGAACACAGCCACTGTTTTCAAATATCGTTTTCAGTAGTATTTTTATCTATTACATAAGAAAACAACACTAATCTACGTTTGAAGACATGCTCTCAGTATTTTCATGATTCATCTATATTCTCTTCATTCTTTCTGAAATCCATGGTATTCATTTCAAAACTGCTGTCCACATTAGAAAAAAAATGTGGTAATTATTATTTTAGTGACATACAAAGAAAAGCAAGAAAATGTGAAAGTTTAATCAAACAGCACAAAGCAGAAATTTATCACAGTTCCTAATTTAACACCACCACTGCTACCACCATTTCAAGAAATATCTTTCCAAGAAAGATTACTTTCCAAGATGAATTACCTGTAAAATCTTTTCAAATACTACATTCAAATGATTTCATTTCTCTCCCACTGGCATAAAAGAAATAAAGTCATCTAACATCTAATACGTGCATCAGGAGACTTTTAGAGATAGCCTTTCAAATCTTTATTTTAATCCTCCAAAAATGGAGATCATCCTACAAATCAATACAAAAACTACAAATAACTTGATAGAAAAATGAGTGAAATATATAAATAGGCAATTCAGAGAAAGACAGTATCACTAGCAATTAGGGACAATCACCACTTATCACTCACTAGTCATCTAAGTGACAATTAGAAAGACTGCAAACTATTAGGTTGGTGTAAAAGTAATTGCGATTTTTGCAATTATTTTTAACTTTAAACTGCAATTACTTTTGCACCAACCTAATATATTGCCAAAAGTATGGGAACATGGCATGACTCATACACTGCTGAAGGGCATAAATCTTTTTGTGAAGAACGATTTATCAGATACTGTAAAAATGTATATGCTTTGACTTGGACATCAGGTCTATACTCTATTTCTCAGAAATACTCGAGCATAAAGATTTTTTTTAAAGGAAAGTCACTGTATCATTACATATCATACTGAAAAACTGGAAAAAATGTCAAGTATTGGAAAAAAGTTGAATTATAGTATACTACGAAATGATACTATGAAATGATATGCAGCCTTCCTGAAAGAAGGAGAGCTCTATACAGGCTGATGCAGAAATGTCCAGGTTATATGTGATGTTAGAGGGATAAAGCAGGTTGAGAAACAAGATGTGTAGTATTCTCACGTTCAAACAGAGTCTCCATTATTGCATATACACACCACCTATGCCTACATGAGCACATATGTGGTATGTGTATATGTATACTTTTTTCAATCTGCAGAAACATTAGCAAAGCCATGAGTGGTTACCTCCAGAGACAGCAGTGGGAGGAGATCTGGGGGAAAGAAGAAGAAATCGCAGGACTTTCACTTACACTGCTCTTGATACTTAGGTATTATTTAAATGTTTTACAATTGGCATATCATACTTCCATAATTTAAAAAGAAAAAAGGGAGAGTAGTGGCTGGCAGACAGGACATGACAGGTGGGAAGCGGGCTGGCTTTGACAAAGGGAACACTTCCTTTATCTGAACAGGAAGAACAGAGGAAAGGATAGACCCAGATTCATGGAGATTCGGGAATGGAAAGATGAATCTGATGGCTTCTGTATGTTTGTAAATTATAAGTTAAGTTTATATCTATTAAAACCTCTTCTATTTCATTCTCTTTTTTTGTTGGTTCCCATTACAGTTCCTTTACTCCTTTTATTTTTTCTTAGTTTTTAATTTGCGTTCATAACAGCTGGCAGAAGGACAGCCCTAACTGAGGCTGGTAGCTGAAAGGAAATATGGATGAGAGGGCCTTCATGCCTGAGAAGGGGAATGGAAGGAAGCAGATGGTCTGCACACCTGCCCACAGGTCCCCAAGGAAACCTCACTGCACTGCTCATCCCCTCCCAGGCCGACACTGCTCCTTCAAAAGGAATATCACCCCATAATGTGACACAGCGTTTCAGAAATAAGGTTTTCCTATAACAGGCTTAAACTTGACTATGTCTACATAATATTACCTATGACTGGAGAAGACCTAGCTGTGACGAGCCACAGCTTCCCCTGCCACGGTCGTGGGAAAGCAGCGACTTGAGCTTGATTATTTGAGCACATAGTAAGACAGTGCATGACAACATAGAGGTACTTTTGTTTGTTTATTCATCCAATATATATTTATGGAGATTAAACATCCGACTGCACAGCTAAGGAATTCTGAGTATTAGGTGGAAGACTTGCAATATTTACAACAATCTTTGTAGGATGCCTGACAATGCAGAAAACGCTACACAAAGGCCGTCTGAATGACGGCTTGTATCTCAGCAGTTATCACATCACAATGTGATTATCTGTCTACAAGTCTGTCTCTTTAAGAATGGTTTGCCCTCTTCATCTGAGTGTGCAATAGCCAACAAAGTTCCCGGTATACAGTAGGCTCTCGATAAACACTGGTTTCATAAATGAATGAAATAAACGCATCATAAAAAGTACATAACTATGAGCTATTGTCAAAGATAAGCAAGTATTTCTAATGCACTTAGGGCCAAAGAGACTCCTAAGTGATCTTTTTCACCCTGGAGAAAATTTGTTTTCATTTGCTTGTGTTTAAGAAGTAAAGAGGATATTCAACAACTTAATAACCCAATTTCAAATATAACAAAAATGAGAGAAAAAGAATTATTCTCAAACTCCTCATGCAACAGTGAAGTCACAATTCTTGTATGAATGGTGTTCACATATCTTTAGACCATTATATTAAACTTCTCTGCATTTAACCAGTTTCTTTTCATAAGGAAAATTACATGGGTTTTAAAAGTTGGAAAATAAATCAACTTTAAAGATCTCCTTTAAACTCCATCAACATTCATAGTCTCTTCAGCATCAGGTAAGATTAAACATTATTAGGACACAGCAGCATTCTGTACGCCAGAAATTCTGTGAAGTAAGCACTTTGTACAGTTTCTACACTGCACACCCAGAGGCCAAAGTTTACTGCTGCACAAACTATTACAGAATATACACAGCTGAGTACATGAAAAGTTTGCGGCTACTCTTTGGGTTTTTTTTTATAGAGTTCCCAATTTCAGAGTCAAATTTATGTTCTCCTTAGCAATGAAGAAGCCGGGTGATGGACCCAAATATCTCAGTAAATCCCAACGCCAAGGGACTGCCTGCATAGACTGTTTATCTTTCCTTTATCTTTCCTACGGTATAACAACATCCCAAAACAAAAGTAAAACACAAATTAGATCACAACAACCTTTTTATCCAACATGATGTTTGAAGAGTATGTAATTCATTTGAACAGTTTCTGCAATGGCTCTAGTCTGAGAACCGAGCAAAGGTAGATGGCCGAGAACAAACGAGTTGGTGACTGACGCTCCTGCCAACTCGACGATGCCACGCAGGGAAAGTGCACCAAGTAGAGAAGCACGTACCTACTGCAGCCAACATCTCACATAAAGGAAATACATGAGCTTTTACATTTTACATGGTACTGGAATGTATATAATGGTTGGCATTACCCTTGAGTGTACAGTGATTTGAAACATCTCTGCCTAAAAGAATTTACCCATTAGGATACAAGGCCTAAAATTCTACCATCCATTCCTTTAAATAGAGTACTAACCAATATTCTCTCTTAAAATGCAAAGACAGCTTTGGAGTATGTCAATAATAGCTACCACTAATTATTACCATCTGTTATTAGTGTAAATTAATTCATTAGATGACTTTTTTCATTAACAAGCAAGATCCAGAAATACCATAAAAGTCCCAAGATTACTGATGATGGGAAAAACCTTAAAAAGGAGAGGGTAGGCATCAAAAGCAAACTTAGTTTCCTTAACCATTTTGGTCAGGGTCAGCAGGTTTGTGTGCATAAAGAAAAATTATATAATGTTCTATTCTGTCCATTTAAACAACCAAAATAGACAATTATCCTCTCGGGTCAGAAAAATTAGGTATAATCCTCTCTATCTACAAAGAGTCACTTCAGGTCCTTTTCAGTCCCAGAATTCTATATGCAACAAAAATAATTTCATTATTAATCAATTCTGAAGCCCAACAGAATTAAGTGGTAAAATAACACTCAATCAGAAATAACAGAAATCATCTGGTCTCCCTGAAAACACAGTAGGCGTTAAAGCCAGATTTCAAATGGAAAGCTCATTTTACCCCCTGTCCTTTCCTTGGCTGTGAGACAGCTCCAGCAAGTTACTCAGTCTCTTTGAGCCTGTTGCCAAGTTGTACGTGGCCATCTCTTACTTGAAGACACACTACAGGCGTTAAAACAAAAAGTGAACATAAAAGTCATAGAGCTCAGAGCTCGACAAGAAACATATTCCAACAGTGGAAGCTAAGTTATTAGTACTAAGGTTCTTTTAAAAACTCAGTTCCACAAAAAAAGGTGAAAGCTGAAAAACCATAAAATGCATGGCAGTAAACAGTGACTAAAGGGTATCTCATTCGTGACAGTATGTAAAAGACAACATATAATAACTAAATAACATAAGTTTATAATGAAAAGAAAGTAGTTGGCAAAACTTACAAAGTTCATATGAATAACACAGTTCTACAAATACTAGTGAGCAAGCATCTCAGAAGCAGATCAAACACCAAAGTACACTAGTCACCAGGCAACCAGTGCTGAAGACCATCAGACACGGACTGATGGAGGATTCAGTCACTGTCAGCAAACTAAACAAACGTCAAGTGCTTTTTAGTATCGTAATCTATGCCACAAAAATGCTTCTTCATGTTATACAGGGAAGAATTTTTCATATCTAAGAAGTCAGATCATCCAAAAAAATGGTGCCCTTTAGCAAACCTCCTCAATTCTACAGCCAGAAATTTAGGCTACTTCACCTAAATACTTATTTGAAAGAAAAAAAAAAGTCTTAAAAAGATATAGAAAACTATCTACTAATAAGGTAAAAAGAACTGACTTCAACCTCTGCAAATCTAGAAGAACGCATGATATGTAAATATTAGGTACCTTTAATAATCCACCAGAACTAATTACTACTGTCAGCATATTCCTTAATATGATCAGCCATACAGAAAGCAACTGAAATTGCCACCAGTAAAAGCTTTAATCCTCCCACCCCTACATCTCATACATTGATGTGTTGTGGGATTCTGTTTTTGCTTTCTGTACTGGCTCGTGAACACACTCTGCAAGTTTGTTTTAATTCTTTTAATCAAGAATTCAATATACCACTTCCGTTTTGATTAGATATATACCAGAAAGCACAACACTAAAAAGCAACAGCAAAGTAAAATTCTATAGGTTTCTTGTAATAAAATTGTTTCCATTTTTGTATCTGGCCCTTAAGCTCCTCTCTTACCTTAAGTCACTTCAGGCAGAAAGCCATCCCTCATAGGTATTCAAATAACCCACCAACAAAATAGGATCTCTGGACATGAGGGAGCGAGAGGAGGAAACTGGCCACATGTCTGTACCAATACCCTCACTACATGAATTTCAAAGACAATTATTTTTTATGAGCATGATCCTATGCAGACAGCCAAACAAATTCAGTTAACAGCCAATTCCTGTGAGCCGCGGATATTGCTACAATTGAAACTAAACTTTTATGTACATATAACCAGAAGAAAGGCTACTTCAGGGAGTCTTATGGGGATATAACCTATACAATACTACTGGTGACATCTGACACAGTATTTTAAATGGTTATGGAGCCAGGTAGAAACATACTTTATATATGCATAAAAAGTGACAAAGCACCATAAGGTCAGTAATTTAAAGTTTAGACTCTATATATTTTGGTCAATGTTATCTTACTCTGAAATGTTCATTCCATGCTATTAGCTCACCATTAAAATAAAATATAACTACCGTAACAATGGCTAACATTTATTCACGGCTTGCTATGGGCCAGGCACTGTTCTCAATACTTCATGTGTATTTACTCATCCAATCATCACAAATAACTATCCATTTACAATTGCCCCTTTTACCGGTGAGGAAACTGTGGCAGAAGCTAAGCACAAACACAGCTAAGACGTGACCCACCTGGGATCTCAACCTAAACTGTCTCTCTTTAGAGTCTGTGTTATATTGCCTCTCATCCTTTAGGTCCGAGAGTCAGTAATTATCTTAGTCCTGTTTCTTTTCTGTGAAAAATGAGTTCCTTCCTCCCAGCTCTAAATTCTAGTGCAGAAGCTAACATGAAGGTTACCAAAATTCACATTTGGTATAAGAAATTTACATTTTGCCCACTATGACATTTTACCTCCTAAAAGGATTCTCCATTAAATCAAAAGTCAGCAGTCACTTTTTCTTTTAATAACCACAGCAGTAACACATCCAGTTATGGAGTCTGATTAGCAGCAAAGAAGACCACATTGCAAAGTGACCCAAATCTGACTGAAGCACGCCCCCAGACTTCTGCACCTTCCTCTCCCCTGGTCATAAAGACCAGATCCACATGTTTCTAAAGAGCTTATTTGCCCCTATAGAAAGTGTGCGGTAGTCTTAAAATATGTTCAAAAACACTTCGATCTTCCTCCCTTTAAGAGGTGGAGCTTAATCAATTGCCCTCCCAGTCATTGGCTGCCCTAAATGCTATAGTTCGAAAGGAATGTGGCAGAAGCAGTGATGTATGACTAGGTCACACATGGCATCCCAGCTTCCTCCTTGCTCTCTTGGATCATCTGTTCCAGGAGAAGCCAGCTGCCTCCTTAGGACACTTACAAAACCCCACAGAGGTCCAGCCAAGAGCCATGTGAGTGCGCCACCATGGAAGCAAGTCTTCCAGCCCCAATTGAGTCCCCAGATGATTGACGTCCCAGCCAAGATCTGGGCTGCAACGTCTTGAGAGACCCTAAGTCAGAAGCAAGCAGCTTAGTCACTCCCAAATTCCCAACCCACAGAAACTCTGAGATAATGAATGTTTTAAGCCACTAAGTTTCAGAATAATTTGTTATTCAGTGATAGATGAAAAAGGTAACCTTGCAAGATAGCTGCAAAGTATCTCTACCCTGATGGTTCACACCTGCCATCTTAAGCTAAACTACCCTCACTCTCCTCGCCTTCTCCTTACCAAAAAACCAGGAGTCAGCAGGCCCACACCAGGAAGGCTACTAACCCCATGAGTGAGCCATTTCCTCTTTCTACCATAAGCGGGTGTCTCTTGCATGGACTTTGTGAAGCAACCTCTACCCTGCCTCCTACCAATTTATCTGGATCCATAATCATCACCACCTCTTTACCTCCTGTCTCGGTAGAGCTCTAGCTAATGTACCCTTGACCTGCATCCTTATATTCCATCCCTTCCAGCTTGGTCAGGGGGGTGCTTTACCTATTATTCTCCCTCATTCTTCTGTCTTCATAGAAGAGAGAATGGCAGGTCACATTATACACCACCTCCACCTCAAACCCATTCCTTGACCATTTAAGTAGATTAAGACACAATTGAAGAAGAAAATCATAAGATTTCCTTACCTGAGGTTTAAATGGAAACTAGATTTTTTCTAACTTAGCCAAAATATTTACCCAAATTGCTTTGTCCAGAGTCTTCAATCTTTTTTCTTCTCCTTATCTTCAGAAGGCCCATCTGCAGTGTTTCATCTTAACAAACCTGAAAAAAACAGAATTTCAACCAATTATACAAGATAGTCTGGCTTTCTCAGCAGTTTCACCATTTCAGATTAAATGATTTGATTACAACTGCATGCTTGCACACACAAAGCCTTTAATGTTAGTCCAATACCACATTTCGTGTTTAAAGTTTCCAAACAAGAAATACTCCTAAATCTAGAATAAGACCATAATTTTAAAACTATGGCCTTCCAAATGTTTCAAAATCACTGTATTGGGGAAAAACAATGTTTTTCAAAACGAATGTTTTGGGAAAAACATGGTTCTGGAGGTCAAATCCTGCCTTTAAAACATATTCAGTGTGGGCTTGAAAAAGCTGTTCTCTCAAAGTGCTGGGTCTCTGCTGGCAAGAACAGTGCCTCATTCCTCCTACACCCCGCCCCTGGCAAATTTTTACCAAATGAAAATGACCTTGCAAACTCTTAAGATGCTTGGGAGATGCTAAAACACAGTGACTGAGGGGCTGTCAAGTGAACACAGATCACCCGGTTTCCGTCACAGGTCCGACTTTGGACAAGTGGTTTTCAGGGCTGTGACGTGAGCTTTAGTTCTCTCCTCTATAACATGAGAATAATAGACCTTACATGATAGGATTGCTATGACGATTAAATGAGATAATGTATGCACATGATGTACCACCCAATAATTACAACTATTCTGGTTACTTCATTTGTTTTTATACTTCATGTGTCTAGTTAACTTAGAATAAATCCGCTTCATTGCCACGCAGAGGTAAAGCAGCAACATGAAACCAGCTGAAACTTACACGCTTGGACAGTTTCAAAACCACGATTTCATTACAGAGGAAATTTACAAGAACGCATTCCCTTTAACAAACGTCCCTAACTTTCTACTGTCGATAGTAGGGCCACCGCGGTTGGGGGTGCGGTGGGAGACAACTAATACTCCGCCAACGAAAAATCAACTTCCTTTCACCTTCCTTTGACCAAGCGATAACGTTTCCGCCGAAATGTACTTTTCCATAGTGTAGGCTCAGCAAGCGTCAATTCAGAACACAAAACCCACGTCGCCTGGGGAGGAAAGCGGGGTTCTGAAGCCCCACCGCCCTCGGCCAGCCGACCCTATGCTAAGCCCCGTGGGGTCTCCCTCGGCCCGGTGCTGCGAGCCAGGCTGAAGCCGGAGCTCGCAGATGCCCGCTCCTCCCGGTGCCGCGCACACACCAGCAGGAGGGCGCCGCCCACCCGCCTCATCACTATCTGCAGGGGCCGCTCGGGAATCCGAGTCCCCAACCATCGGACGACGGTCACGGCCCTTCCCGGCCTTCCCAGGGACCTAGGTCTACAGGCTCAGTGCTGCAGGTAAGGAGAGCAAAAGACGAAGGCATGAGTCGACGCCGCCGCAGCAGCAGGCAGCGGCGACGAAGCCAAACCTTCCCGACTCCGACCCGGCTGAGGTCCAGAGATGCTGGCAAAGGCGCGGCCCACCCCAGCGTAGCCTAACCCAGTCCCGTCCCCTCACCTGGTGATCGCCGGGGCGGACTGGAACCGTCTGGCCTCTCATGGGAGGACGCCAGGGCCTTGGGCAGCGACAGCAGCGCCGATCGGACGCGTCCTGCGGAGCTCTGCCGGCGCCCACACCCTCTAGCACCGCCAGCCGGGCCCGCCGCCGGAGGTCCAGCCCAGCTGCCCGAGGTCCGGGCCCGGCTCCGGCCACTGACATAGAGGGGGGCGGAGGAGGACGGGAGGGGTCCGAGCTAGGGGCCGGGCAGCACTGCGGCTGCGTCAACTGGCAGCGTCGTACGTCACGACGCCGGCGCTCGACGCACGTCACCCGAGCCCCGCCCCGGACTCGGCGGCGCGCCGCCCCTTCGCCCTCTTCCCGGGCTCGGGGCAGAGCCTGGGTGGTGTTATAGGAAAAGGGGGAGAAATTTCAGGCTCCTCAAATCGAAACCTAAACTGAAACTAAACTGCCCTGGAACTAAGGGAAAGAGCGACGAGTGGGGAGGGGAGAAGGGCAGGGGGTGGTGAAATTCACTGTGGTGCTCACCTAAGCACTGAGCCGACTGTTGGAATCTTCAGGTTTCTGACTTCTTTCCATCCCGGTGACCAAGAGCCACCTTGCAGCTACAGACAATGCAGCAGACAGCATCATCAAGATGAACTGTTTATTTTAAAGGCCTTTCTATTCTAACGGTGTTGGATGTTGTGAAGATCATGAGAAGTTCTTTCCATTGGATTCTTAATTTTCCTGGCCAGGCTGCCCCTCCACCTGTCTCCCACCTACTTTCGCTTCTCACCAGCTTGCCACGGAAATCAGGGTACAGAAGTCACTGTCTCCATCCAGAGGCCTCAGTAAGAATTGCTCTAATGATGAAAGCCCTCCAAAGATATTTTTTGTTTTCTTTAACTTTTTACTTTGAAATAATTACAGATTCACAGGAAAGTGCAAAAAAAAAAAAAAAAAAAAAAGTACGGAATGGTCTTGCGTACTCTTCATCCTATTTCCCCCATGGTTATATCTTACATCATTATTATACAACATGAAAACCAGGAATTTGACATTGGTATAATGTGTGTATTAAGCTTTATGTCATTTTATGACATGTAAATTCATGTAACTATCACTGCAAACAAGATATAGAATTATTCTACCACCACAGTATTAGAAAGGGTTTAGGGGAACGTATACCCTCTTACCTTCTTGGGGAGCATGTGAATTGATTTAGCCTCAACAGAGAGCAGTACAGCAATATCTTTTTAAAACTTAAGTGCACTACCTTTTGACCCAGTATTTCCTCGTCTAGAATGAATCATACAGATGTCTTCACACATGACCAAAATGTACCAACTACGCATTGCTACATTGTTCATAAAAGTAAAACACTGTTAACAACCTACAAATGTTCAATCCTAAAAATCTAGTTTAAAAATTATGGAACATCTGTAGAGCAGTGGAAAATGTGATAGCTATAAATGCCCTGATATGAGATGATCTTCAATGTATGTTATAAAAAAGGTGAAGGGCAAAAAATGTATGTGTCTGTATAAAAATATTAAGTAAATAGGCCAAAACCAACAAATTGACCTGTAAAACATACTGGTCAAAAGACCAAATTGGACAAAAGTTAAAATTTCCAGTCAACGGCACATAGAGTAAAATAATGTGAATATGTGTGTGTGTGTTTATGTGTGTGTGTGTGTGTGTGTGTGTGTGTACACACACTTTTAGGCATAGGTTATACATGGGAAAATGCTGGAGGAACTGGTACAGTTTCATAGGAAAGGGGAACTAACTAGGTGTCCTGGCCCAGGATGAGTTTGGAGAAAGATTCACTGTATATCATTTTTTATAACATCTGAGTTTTGTAATATGTGCATGTGTTACCTATTCTAAAGTAAAATAAAATATTTCAATGAGATATAACTCTCCCATCAATTTATGCTTTCTCCCTCCAAACCCAAGATGAGTTTATACTTGTATTAGTTTGCTAAGGCTGCCATAACAAAATCACAGAGTTGGTGGTTTAACCAACGAATTTATTTTCTGACTGTTCTGCAGATGTCTGCAGGTTCATTTTTTTCTGAGAGTCTCTCCTTGCCTTGCAGATGGTCGCCTTCTCATGTGTCCTCACATGGTCCTTTCTCTGTGCAAGCATGATCTTGGTGTCCTTCCATGAATCCCAATCTCTTCTTCTTACAAAGATACCAGTCAGATAGGATTAGAGTTCATCCTAACACCCTCATTTTAACTTAATTACCTCTTTAAAAGCCCTGTCTCCAAATACAGGCACGTTCTGAGTACGGGGGTTGAGTCTTCAACATATAAATTTTGAGGGGACACAGTTCAGCTCATACCACTTGACATAACACTTTTCCTAGAAGTAGTCCCATTTTCACTGTTCTACAATTCTTTAAATATACACTCCACATACTTTATTTTAGAACTCTTTATCTTATTTGTAATCTTGCCATTTATCTTATCAATCTTTTTTTAAAAGTATAAAGTTTAAAAATTTTTTGTAAGTTACCATCTCACCTTGTGTGTGTTCCAGAAAAGGCTGGAGGGTGGGGATTTTACCCTCATCCCTTAGTAACGGTCACGCCTGCTTTGAATGCATCTTAGCCTAAGTGACAGCATCTTAATTCTCTAAGAAACTCTTTCTATTTCCTTTATTGCTACAGTATTTCTACAATTCATTAATCATGTACCTCAGTACCTCAGTTCCTCCGATCACAACGTGAAAAATTATTTCGAAGTCTTCTTTAATTTGATTTTTCATGCCTCTATTTTTCTTCTTCACTTCAGTCAAGAAATATTTAACATCTGGTAGTCATAGTCCAGGGCCTAGACACTGCACTAGGCCCTAGTTATGCAGAAATGACCAAGGTGGACAGGTCCCTGCCTGTGAGGAGCTTATAGTCAGTGGTCAATATAGAGAATAAACCAAAAGTTAAATTCTAATCTATCACTGCAGTGTAATGATTCCTGTTTATAATAGTTTTCTTCCCCCAACTCCCATTAGGTTCAAGTTCTTTTGACCGTATGTGATAGATCTCTAACCTAAGTTGGCTAAGTGACGGTGACGTGCTGGCCCTTATAAGCTCTAAACTCTAGAAGTAGATTGGCATCAGGCCAAGCACGAGGCTCCAAGCTGTCCCTATCTCAGAACCTGGCTGGGTTATGTCTCTCAGCAAAGCCACTCACCGTGTTGGCTTCAATCTCATGTTTCTCATGGTAGCAAAACAGTGGCAGAGCTTCAGGTCCTCCACCCTCCCCATTTGTTGATCAAGCAAGAGTCTTTTCTCCAGAAATCTCAGTCAAAGTCTCCTTGAGTCTCACAGACTGTTCTTGGGTTTTCACACTTATCTCTTATGGCTATGGGGACTGCAGTCTTGTTGACTCGTGTAGGCTGTGGTCTCCACGCCCAGAATCAGAGCTACTACCAACCTCACCCCACCATTACTTCATCAATAAAGACACACCACAATGTTTCCCAATTTTTCTGTTTCTAAATTCCTCTCTGCTCTGGTAGATTGTGAATTATCTGAGGAAGGAACTGTCTTACAGGGCTTTCTACTCAGGCCTAGCATTGTGACTGGCATAAGGTAAATATTCAATAAATGGTTATTAAATAAGTGAAGGAAGAAACAATTCATTTCAGATTACAGGAAATCTATATAAAAACAAAAACGTGAAAGAGTGTTTAAACATCAACAAGTCACACCCTTCAGTTGAATGTGAAATACTGCATACTTTACTTGAATTTCGATTTACTTTAGAGCAATAATTTTAAAATAAAGTTACCAGTATCTGATGCTTTTGGTTATTGACTATACTTCTCAACTTGAAATATGATGCAATAATCTAACACCTATTATGTTTAAGGGACCTTACGTTTTCTACTCTCACTACATATTCAATTTGCTGAGTGACATCATTATATTATGAGCATCATAATTGCAATAGTTAATACATATTAAGCACTCAGCATCTGTCAATATATTTTTCTAAAGCACTTTCTACATATTAATTCATTTGTGCCTCACAAGAAGATATGGCAACCTAAAATCAAGATAGCATAGAGATGAAAGCAGATGTCTTTCAAACAAACATGTGACTAGAATCCAGTGTTTCTTTTTAATATATAATAAGTTGTCTGATTTAGAGTAAACCTTTCTGATCTAAAAAGATACAATATAGAAAGCAGTGCAAAACTGACACCTAAATGTGCTATTTACTGTTGAAAACTGGTTTAGTCAAGACATTTTCAAATGAAGCCTTAAGCAGAAAGTGTTAACAGTAATACATTCAAGCTCACTATGAAATCCAAAGTGCAGACGATGTACCAAGATTTATTAAAATAAAGATGGAAACAAAAATATCCATTAGTATCCATCGTTGCAGATACACTGAAGTCTACTTGTAGCAATAAGACTCCAAGCCAGTAAGACACACTGTTTCCAATGCAAATTAGCGTAATTACCACATTTATGTTCCTCAAAATGTTTTTTCTTCCCTATCAGTGTTATTTCCTTGTTGTCTGAAAAAGCAACTTTCTGATGCAGTTTCTGAAAGTAGCTGTGTCCAATTAAGAAGAAGAACTAAAAATTATCTGTCTGAAAAAAGTTCTGTTATGGAAGTATAGTACATAGTAGTACTATCTTCATTCTAAGGAACTTTTGTACATACTGAGGTATGATCAAACAATACGGTGAATGTCTAAATTTAAAAAATGTATTACAGTAAAAGACACATTGCCATTAATCCCCTTCAAAATACTCCCCCTCACTTCAAACACACTTTTCCCATCATTCTTGCCACTTTCTGAAGCAGTTCTGGAAGTCCTTTTTCGTATCTTTAGTTGCGCTGTCATGGCTGCTTTAATGTCCTCAATCATTTTGACTTTGCGGAAGAGCCAGAAGTCACACGGTGCCAGATCCTGTGAATAAGGTGGATGAGGACACATCGTAATGTTTTTTATTTGACAGAAATTGCCGTATATCAGAAGCGATGTGTGACATGGAGCATTGTCACGACGGAGGATGATTGACGACACTTTAAAACACACCTTCTCTCAACCATAGGTCACACCCAACTGACTGCACCAAACAAGTTGAGACTTGTCACACACTGTTACTAAGGTTCAACATGTTGCTTCCCATATTGAAGATCCTTGCCTTTCTGTTGGATGGCACTCGGCAGCAGCATTCACCATATTGTTTGATCACACTGCACCGTATGTAATCAAATAGACCAACAAAGGATAATGCTATCAACTTGAGAAAAGAGTTTTCAAAGTATGAATTACTGTATTTCCTGAATGTCTTCTTGTAGACAAGGAAACTGATGTTATACATTTTCTTCCCACCATTTGGCATATGACGACAATGAAATGTGATCATTAGAAGTATTGAATCCTACGATTAAGTTTTGGGGTGTTTTCAATTATCATATAACATTGTGCGAGTTTAAGGATTAATTTTTGGAGTATCAAATATCATGTAACATTGCATGAGTGTAAGGTGTACAATGTGTGGATCTGATACATTCACATACTGCAAACGTATACCGCCATGTATACATACCGCCTCCATCACGTCACATAATCGGCCTTTTTGGTGGGGAGAACATTTCAGATCTCGTCTCTTAGCAACTGTGAAGTATGTAGTACAGTATTGCTCACCATAATGCTCATGAGATCTCTAAGACTTATTTATATACTATTTGCTTACAATTAATTGTTGTAACATGTTTCTCAACTACTAATATACAATTCAACCATGGTCTTTGGAATTGGACCCCTGCCTACATACACTCACTTACTGATCAATATTTATTAAGCAATTACAGTGTTTTTGCTTACCAATTATAGCACTCTCACGGGTGCTGCTTCTACCACAGTCAATAAATTGTTTGCCTTCATGGAACTTACATCCTAGGAGTAAAGACAGACATCATCCAAATAAATAAATCAGATATTTTTAGATAGCAAGTATGATATGAATACAAAGAGGGAACTCAAACAAGGGAATATGGTAGAGAATGGCTGGGTTTAACTTCAAATGGGGTGACCAGAGAGAATAAGCTAACAAAAGCAGGTCACTCTAATAACACAATGTGGTTCTGTATGACGTTGTCAATGAGGAAAGTTGGGTGAGAGGTACGCATACAGCGCTCTGTGCACTGGTTGTACAACTTAGTGAGAATCAAATTATTTCAATATAAACGTTTAAAATGAATAAATAATTTACACCTTGTGCTGAAACCTGTAAAGGAAAGAATGATGGGAAAGTGTGAGAAGTAGAGACTTCAGAGAAAGTGTTCAGGAAAGGCAGGTCTGAGGAAGTGACAAGTGAGCAGAGATCAGAAAGATGAGAATAAGTCAGTTGCGTGGAGGAGAGGAGTAGCATTCCAGGCAACCTTCCTGCAGCGTGTTTGGAGGCCCAATTGCTGGGAAAAGTTGGCATGCAAAAGGAATTGGTAGAGGGTCCATTTGGCTTGAGGCACAGCAACGTAGGGTGAGGCTGGGACAGGGGGATATGGTTCTTGTGGTAGGAAAAACACGTGGGAGTATTTTGATGCCTTGGACTGGCCGGGTTTCACGCTTTATTTTAAGCTTCGAATCTAGCACGTGATGTCTTTTTCTAAGCTAAAATAAATACATTGACAACACTCACATTGTTTAAACTACTCCTTTATGGTCATGTATACCGGTGCCCCTCATGCTTTAATATACAGACAAACCACCTGGGGATCTTTTTAAAATATAGATTCTAATTCAAGGTCTGGGATGGGATCTGAGGTTCTGCATTTTCAACCACCCCCCAGGTGACACGGCTGCTGCTGTTTCGTGCACAGGACTTGAGGTTGTAATCTGCGATAAGGAGTTTGGAATTCATACTAAATTCACCCGGAAGTCATTGAAGGACTTTAAAAAGAGATGTAATGCAATTTGTTTATTAGTGGGAAAGTGCAAGCTTTTTGGAAGACACATTTTAGAGACAGAATTAGAGAGAGCTTATCTAGACAAAAAAAACCTATCACATTGATTCTATTTTTGATGAGTTAAGAAATATGCAAACTTAAATGATAAATCCCATAAATTTGACTAAAGTTTTCTATCATTTCTCCTCAGCAGAATCAATATTTTGAGTAATAGCAAAAGATGCCCAGCCTTCTTCACTTAAATGGCGGAGGAACAATGTATTTCAGTTAGGACACATATACCCAATTTTATTATTCTAGAACAAAATTTGTTTTCTCTGTTCCAATCAAGTTTAAGTGTTGGACATCCTACCATTGAATCACTATTCTAAAATTACTAAAACTTCTCAGCAATAGATACAATTCCCAATAGCATTTTTTATGACACATTCTAAATAATGTTAAAGTCACAAATCAAAGTGTCAGCATTTTCATTAGAAAAAAATATTGTAATTTGCTTACTTGTTACCAGGCATCAAGGATATAATTCTCTAATGTACACTTTTATCAAACTCTAATCATATTTTCTCTTCCATAAACTCCCATTTCAATAACATGTAATTGAATTATTGCCCCATTCTTAACTGCTATCATAAGCCACTATTTTCCTAAACTATCATGGTAATTCTGACAGAAACCAACCCATTATTATAATATGATTCATCTCAGTTTATATAAACTAATTGTCTCCCTAGCAGCTGACACAAATGTTGGTAGATACTGAAATCAGGTTGTGTGCTTTTTCAAGTACTTTGAAAGGCCCTCTCTTTTGAGTTAAGAAATGAGTCGGACTTGACAAGAATATGAATGAAAAACTTTTTCAAAGTATTTAAATATGACAGTTATATAAGAATTCATACTATTTTAGTTTCTTTAAAGGGCATGTTTTAATACTGGGAAAAGAAAGCAAGAGCAGTGGTCCTCAGCAGAGAAGGAATGAAGTGTAGGATTGGGTGTGGCATTTTCCATGGAGGGAAAGAGACACGTGCCCAATGGTTTTAAAATATCTTCAGTTTACCAACAGGAACCTACTACAAAAATCTGTTTCCTTTCCAAAGCAGTGATATTGATTTTTCACAGTGTATAAATACTGCAATATACCTTCCTTAGCCAATTTCAACCAGAAATATAATAGAAAATGGGACCCTGTTTTCTAAATATCTAAATCAATTTTAACAAATAGAGGAAAGGGCAGGGGGCATGTCTTACTAGATACTAAGACTAAATCAAAGCCTTATTAGTAAAAACAATATGATACTAAAGCAGGAACAAATAAGCCAGTGGAATAGAAAAGCCTCTGTGTGTGTGTGTGTGTGTGTGTGTGTGTGTAAACTGAAATGTGAAATTTACAACCCCAAAACAATGGAGACGTAAAAGTGCCTCTTGTCAGGGGTGTTGGGATAATTGATTCATTACCCTGTTGCCCTGAAGTAAGACCTAGCCGGACAATCAGCTCTAATGTCTTTTGGAGCAAAAATTAATATAAGACCCGGTCTTATCTAACATAATATAATATAAGACCGGGCCTTATAATAATTTTTGCTCCAAAAGACGCATTAGCACTGATTGTCCAGCTGGGTCTTCTTTTCGGAGAAACATGGTATATAAAGAAATATACCTACCTTATCCATATAAGTAGGTAGACAATAGGTAAACAATACAGCCAATGGAAGAAAATATAGGAGAATATATGGGTGACACATTGTTGGAGACAAGCTTCGTAAACAAGACCCTACAGGCAAACAATAAGATAAAAAAACAAACACTGACTACATCAAAATTGAAGCAAAAATTAACAATTTCTGTTCTGGGTAGGATACCACAGGTAACATTAGTAGAGACAGGTGACTATGAAAAGATATTTGAGGTATTTAAAACCAACGAATCCTCATTATCAAAAACAAAACAAAGAACTGTAAAAACAAATTGAAGGTATAATTGAAGAGGGTGGGGGGTAAAGCTGAAAACTGGCCCCAGGACATGAATAAGCATCCACAGAGAAGACGCCCCATGTCCAACAGGCATATTGAAAGGTTCCCAAATTCACTAGTAAACAGAGAAATGGAACAATGTCATGGGATTCCACGTGAGTCTATTGTGTTATTTAAACCTCTATAAAGATGACTGAACCCCAGGTTTGGTCAGTAATGGCACACTGCTGGTGGGAGTTCCATTCTGGAAACTGTCATCATGATCAAAGTAATTAGGTCTGTGTTCACCTGGGACCCGGGGAGCCCATCCTGGTGTACTCTAGAGAAACTTTTTCACAAGTCCTTGCTGGGCTCTTTTTGAAGCTATCTCCAGGCGTTGCTAGTGATTGCGGGGAGCTGGAGGCTAGAGGACTGGGTATGTCAAATGTAATAGGTACATACCATGGACTAATACACGTCAGGTAGAAGTCATATTTATGTCTAGCAACTTGACTGATACCGTGAATAATCAAAAGAGTTAAGGAAAGAATGAGATTTATAGCACAATGCATAGCATGGCTTCCACACATGAGCACCACACATTTTACAAGGATTAATACATAGTTAAGAACACGTATCCTGTATTTGTCTTTAATTAGAATGGGGCCTCATGTAAGAGAAGACTATGAGTTAGGATATGGATGGATATTGATAATGTGCTAAGAACTTAGGAGTAATATTAGCTCGACTCTCTGCCCCCAGGCACCCCAAAATTAAATAAAAATAAATAAATACTACAAATGTACACATAGACACAGGAATACTTCATTCTTGTGTATAAGAGTTGCATTGCTCTTATAATAATAAAAGCAATAAAAAAAAAAGGCTGTTCTGTGAGATCTAGCGGGCCTATTATACTAACCAAGCAAGACAATTATTTTGTTTTAAAAAAAGACATTTGGCTGTCTGGTACTGATTCTGTCAATACTATCCTCGGTGATTCTTCTCAGACAGTTTGTTTTCAAAAGAGAATCACAAGTTTCCTGCTCCAGACCTCCAAAAAACAAGTAGTTCCAGTACCGATGGGTTTTAAATCCAGTTCTTGACCTAGGTGAGGATTGTGTGTACGGTTTCATGATCCAGGTAAGGATGACCCTGAGTGACCTCCAACGTCCTTGTAACTCTAACGTCCTCTGAGCTAGCTTTTCCTCCTCTGAGTTTCAGCCTGCACGCTATTGCTCTATGTTCCAGTGGTGAAAACAACATATTAAAAAGGAATAACTCAATTGGATGTTTTTTTCTACATGGAATTAAAATGTATTTTTTTAAAGTCAGACATTCTCTAGACAGCAGTGAAATAAATGTTTTGCTAAAACAGTAATATACATGTGAGAAAAAAGTGGTGAATTTTTGTTTGTTTTCAATCCTAAAAACAACTAGAGGAGACCTTATTTTCAAATTTTGTTCCTACCCAATTGTGGTTTATTCTCGTTGAAGAAAAAGTATGAGTTTTATCAGTTTTGTTTCACTTTTAATACCTTCACTAGCATTGCAAGTTATGGTCCATTTAGAACCTAGTATTTCAAGAATGATTACATCTAGAACCATAGCACAGGACCTGGAAGAAACTCGCCTCACAAAGCTCTGACTCGTCTCTCATTAGAAATGAGGTGAGGGGGCCGGTGAAATGAGGGGAAAGTAGAAAGAAAGAAAGCAGAAGCTGAAAACGAGGAAGCACATATAATGTCACAACCCTGCCAACAGCACGTAAAAGACCTGTGGCTCTATTTCCTCACTTCAGTAAGAAGTCCTGCATTGTTTGCCATGCCAGGTATGAACAGAAACATTAGGGACAGTATCTCAAGACACGGGCTCAGCTAGAACTTGAGATGAAACTCATCAGGGACAAGGAAGGCTGAGCCATTGGTATTTGCCCCACGTCCCAGAGGCAGGACCGGTAATAAATCTCCTTTTTCTCTGCAACAGTGGTGAAACCTATCACGCACATCAAAGGAATACAACTCCAAGGACCAGAACCAGTGTGTACCTAGGTAAAAAGAATGTTCCCCAAGAAAAAGCACAGAAAACAAATGTGACTGTTACTCGACTCAAAGAGTTTTTCATTTTCCTAAGAGAGTCAGTCTCCTCATTATGGGAAACTGACAGTGGAGTTCATGATGGTCCTTGAGCAGGTAAACACACAAGTTCAAGTTGCTGACTCCACCTTGATGTGTTGAAAGAGAAGTGTTGATAAGGAGGCAATGTTTACGCAACAGCAAGAAAGTTATATAGCTGCTAAATGTATCAGATTTTCTACCCTATCTGGAGAAAGCTCCATGTGTTCCCCAAATTTAATCCATAATGATAATGGCTTAGGAAATACTGGCTTTTCAATAATTCATCTCCAAAATCCAATTTATGCACTGCTCTTATCTCAGATTTTATCTTCAGGGATCGTGGAAGAAGGACCTTGCTACAACTTTAATTTAAAAAAAAATGGTGATTTTCCTACTTATCATATCTATTGCATATATTAGCTTGTTTTTTTTTGTAGATAAGTTCTTTCCCTTTCTCTCCCACCTACCCCCACACACACCCTCTCATTTTCTAAAAAGAACACTATGGACTTATAACTTTTTCTTCAATGTGTTATAATTAATTAGCACTAATTAGCATCATTACTCAGTTTGATGTTCAAACTGTCCCAAGTTTGACCAGTGGGAACTCCTTCAAGTTGGCTCCTGTGACCTTCTCAGCACTTTCTCGCTTTTTTTGGTATGAAAATATGTTCCATGCTCACCTTATACTTTTTCTATCCCAGATCTGGAATCAACCATTTCTCCAAGGGTCCCCGCTTCCTTTCAATGGAAACTGGTCTTTTAAAAGCCAGGACCTGGGAACTAGATATACTCATTGCTGCTGGAATATCATTGCTTCTAGGTCATTTCAGTGGTTAGCCATAGGAAGTAAACATTTCATACTGAGACTTGTGCCTATCGTGCCAGTATCTAGGTGGGCAGTGACCAAGGCCACCTGACGCCGACTGGCCAAATCATGTTGTGTACTTGGTTGTCTTGCACAGTGGATACTCTCTGGTGGGTACTAAGATGTGACATAAAAATCTGCACACCTGGTGCACACTTCCCTACATCCATCCACATGCCTCTCTCCCAGACTTCCTCATCACCGATCTTCTTGGCCAAGCCATCGCCCAGGAGGCCTCTGCCCTCTGAGATAACTTTCCCTCATCGCTGTCGAGGCCACGTCTGAATGAAGCTAAAGTGCAGCTGCCTTCCATCTCAGCTGGCACTCACCAATGGAGCTTGAAACCGGGGGCCAACCAAGTCTGGGGCTCGTGTTGCCTGCACCATTCAGGTCATGGGGGGGAGTCCCACTCCTCCCCACCCCACCCCCCGGCCTGTAACTTCTTAAGTGAAAGGTGTTAAGCAGCCCTGACCTGCCCAGCTAGGAACTTATGATTGATCACAGTGCCCCTTTTGTCATCCACATGGGGGGGTCCCCTTTAGGTCAGGGTTGATGTGAGGAGGCTGTTGCAGAACTTGGGTCCCTGATAGAAATGGGGATGGTAGAACCTAAAAATAATAGAAGACAGGGGTGGCACTAAAGATGCAGAAGCCAGGGGAAAGCACTCATTGTAATAACCGGAAGGTCAGGGTAGAAGCACGGAGCTCTGACCCACAAAGCCGCAAGGATCAATAATAGCAGACAGCATCATGGATGTACTGTGGTGGGCGGCCAGCGTGGGAACTATTTAGCTTATACCAGCAGAAGCAACAAAGGACAGATGACCAAGGGTGAGCGATAGGACTCTTTATCCAGTTCTGCACCTGACCAGCTTTCAGGTGAAAATATTGTTGACCAAAGAGGTGGCACGTCCCTGGGAGGAAGGACCTTGCAACACCATAGCAAGCAAACACAGTGATAATTTCCCCAGTCCCTCCCAAAGAGACTTATGGCCATTTGTCTGAACAACTGCCTGAGGAAAAGGAAGTATCCATACATTCAAGAAGTGAGGGGGCCAGTGTCCAGGTGACAGATACCTGGAGTGCTGAAGCAGCATCATGGTCCCATTAGAGGGGGGATATCAGGGCCAGGTGGTAGAGTCCTAGGCAAGACCAGGCTAACCCTGGGTTCTCTGAGTCTCTGTTCACACCCATTGGTCATTTCCCCAGCCCCGGAATCGAGGCTGACATACTTGGCAGTTGGAGTAACCGTCACAATGGCTTCTTGATCTATGGATAAGAGTAGAAAAGACCAAGCAGAAGACTCTAAAGGACCACATCCCCCGACCCCCTGCAGAAGATATGAAACATGGTGTTGTTTCTCAAAGACTCTGAAGGATGTAGCAATAGTGGTCCCCACCCCACCCGTTTAATTTACTTCTCTGGCCCCTATAGAAACTGGAAGGTCACCTAAACTGCCACATGCCTAACAAATTAGGACCCCCGATGGCAGCCACCGTGCCAGGTGTGCTGTTTTTGCTGGAGGAGACTAATACGGACTCGTGTACACGATATGCAGTCAGTGCTGCAGTGAATGCATTCCTTTCCTTTCTAGCCCCATCAGGAAAGAGGGTCCCATGGCTTCTGTTAGCGCTCCTGTCCTCTCTCATCATGTGGCCGGAGAGATCAGGACCATCTGGAAAGGCCACTGTGATTATCCAGTGCAGTTGGACAATCCGCTCTTAACAGGGAGGGTGGGACGTTGCCACAGGCTCAGAAGGTGCCAGGGAGTCTGGGAAGCCACTGTCAGCCCAGACGTCTCCCCTCCCCCAGTCAGTCGCCCAGATTTTCCCCACCAGAGCCATGACCTCAGCATAGCCAGCCTGACACTGTTGGACATGAACTTCCTCTGAAATTCAGCCACTCAGACTACGAAGTCCCCGAATTTGATCCTGAACTTTCTCTGCTCTCAGGTAAAGGAGACCTAGTTTATTCGTGTGTAAACAGTGGCCTATAAAGGGCTCTGAGGCCTTCTGAATCGTCTGTTAACTGGCCCTCAGCTCCCCACCGTCGTTCAGGGGGCATCGGTGAAGCTTCACTCGATCCCGTTATATCCCACCTGATCCTGTGAGCCTCAGAGCTAGTCCTTCCTCTCCACTTCTCAGACAGCAGATACAGAGCACTTCCTCTCACTGCTCACCCTTCCAACTCCTCCCCAGTGAAAAAATGGACCCTGCTTCGTGCCCGGGGCTGCTGTGCTCCACCTGCCACCAGCAAAGGGGTCCTCATCACCAGCCAGGCGGGGAATAATCCAGCTCTTGGCTGCAACTCTTGCAGGCTGGGTCTTTTCAGAAACAGACGCTGAGAGGGAATTTGGGGAGCAAGGTGTTAATGAGAGATTAATGCCTCTGAAGAGAAGGGAGAGGAAGCAGGATTTAGGAAAAGGGAGAAGAGAGCTGTGAGGCAGGCCAACCTGGGGGGAGCTCTGGCCCTCAGGCCCCCGCCTCGCTCAGTCACGGGATTCCTTGCCCTGCCTGGGAAGGGGTGACTGCAGCTGTGGCAGACCCCAGGGAGCTGACAGCTGGAGGCTATCTGCTCTCCCTCCCTCCTGCAGCTGGGTAGCGAGTTTCCTGAAAAGAGGCGGCACATTTCAGTGTCTGCCACAACGTCTTAATTATGTGTTTGGGATTCCTTACAATATTTACATAGTTTAAAAGTCACCACCATGTATGAAGCTATACTTAAAGAAGTCTCATGCCTATCTCTGTCTCTTTCACGCCGTGGGAAACACTTTAATGGAAAAAAACAGATTTTTCTTCCAATGTAGGGAAAATCCCACTTCTTTGCTACTGTCTTTTTCACTTCCAAGAGTCTGCTTTACCACTCACACACTCCACTCCACTGTTGGTCACCAAATGTGTGGAGGTTTTACGCCCCCCACCAAGCAATGCTTGCACACCAGCCAGGTGTCCTACCATTCATCTCAAGTCTGACACTGTGGCCTCAGATCCCACAGGTTGGGGCTCGGTCCCATAAGACACCCTCTTCCCTCCACTTCCTACAGCAGTTGAAGTCCAGGTTGGCACCTGGGTTTCTGACTGATCAGCTATAAATCGGGGGCTCCCGTGACCCCTCTTCGGGTCTCATTAACTTGCTAGAGCTGCTCGCAGAAGTCAGATCAACATTTCACTTAGGTTTATCACTGCTACAGGATAAGACGGACGCCCAGATGGAAGAGAGGCACAGGGCCAGATTGGGAAGGGGCGTGGAGCTCCCATGCCCTCTGGGTACCACTCTCCTAGCGCCTCCACGTGTCCAGCCACCTGGAAACTCTCCAAACCCCAGACTTGGGGGAATTTTACGGAGGCTTCATCACATAGGCATGAGCCATCATTAACTCCATTTCCAACCCCTCTCTCGTCTCTGAAGAATGGAGGATGGAGCTGAAATTACACGCTTCTAATCATGGCTCGGCCTCTCCTGTGACCAGCCCCCTTCCAGGATCCCCCCCCAAGGTCCTCTTCTTAGAAACAAAGACACTCCCGTCACCCAGGAAAGCACAGGGGTTTCTGAGCTTGGTGTCAGGAGCCAGGGTCAAAGACGAAAATTAGAACAAGCTTCCACTGTTCTTAGCACTTAGGAAGTGACAGGGGTTTCAGGAGTGCTGTGCCAGGAACTGGGGACAGAGACCAATGTATATATTTTCTATTATCTCACAGAAACCATTTCCTTAGTTCCTGCCTTTATTTTTTTGCCTGCATTTTTTTTTTGCAAAAGTCAGCAAATACACACACACACACACACACACACTCTTATTTTCCCTTCCTTCTCATTTAAAAGTTGGCATTCTATCTATACTCATTTGCCCCTTTTAACACAATATTCTAGAAATCATTTCATCTCCGTACATAGAAATAGCTGCATGGGACTGTCCTGTGTGCATGTACTAGAGTTTATTAACCAGTCTTCTATGCACAGGCATTTAGGTGGCTTCCAATATTTTGCTCTTTCAAAAAGTGCTGCAAAGAATAACCTTTTGTGTTTTTTTCATATCTATGGAGATACGTCTTCAAGGTAAATGCCTTGAACTGGGAACGCTGGATCCAGTGATAAATGCACGCTAGTTTTGTTAGATGTCACCAAATTCCCCTCCTTTACTTTTCCAACAGACATACTTGAGAGTTCGGTTTTCATACAGCCACACCAACAAAGCGGGTTGTCAGTCTTTGGAGTATTTGCCTGATAGGCAAGAAACCTCATTTCATTTTTAGATCTGTAAAAGTTTGATTTCTTTCCTCACTTGACCTGTTGTTTCTCCTCCCTTCTGTGGATTCTTGTTTTGTGGCATCTACAAGGCCTAAGGTCACCGGGCCACTTGCCGCCTCTCTGTCCTCCTCACAGACCACTCTCCCACCATTCCATCCCCCCGCCTTTCCCTGGGCTCCAGTAACGCGGCCTTGTTTCTGTTCCTCAGGCACTCTGCGTCAGTCAGTGTTCTCCAGAGAAACAGAATCGGTTTCAGAATCAATGTACCTCTTGGCAGCAACTGTTGCAGGCTGGGCTCTTTGAAAGTAGATGCTGAAATTGAGTGTGTGCGTATGTGTGTTTATATGTATATAAAGGTCTCTTTCTGTCTCTCTCCCCTCTCTCCTTCTCTCTCTCTTTCCCTCTCTCTCCCCCCTTCACATATAGTTTAAGGAACTGGCTCCTGCAATTGGGGAGCTGACAAATCGGAAATCCATAGGACAGGCTGGAAACTAAGCAGGAGTTAACATGCAGTTTTGAGGCAGAATTCTTTCTTCTCTGGGAAACCTGTTTTTGCTCTCGAGGCCTTACAACTGATGGAAGGCCAGCTGTATTATCCAGGGTGATCTCCTTTACTCCAAGCTAGCTGATTTTGTAGACGTTACTCACATCTACCAAATACCTTCACAGTAACACCGAGACAGGTGTTTGATTAAGCAGCTGGTACTACAGCCTAGCCCCGCTGACACACAAAACTAACCCTCCAAAAGTGTTCTGTCTGTCTCCTCAGCCTAAAACCTCTGCTCTCTGATCCTAGGAGGAATGGCTTCTTTTCATCATTCAGGTCTGGATTTTAGAAATACTTATCAAATAAATGAAACAGAAAATCCCCCAACCCTAGCACTTCTGGTGCTCTGCCAAGTGGCAGACCCTGGTACCTGCTGGGACCCCGCAGAGATCCTATCATGCCACATAGGAGCTAAACTCATGAGGCCTTTTCTTGGACTCACTCACCTTCTCAGTCACCTTTTGTGGAGAAACCCCTCCTCTATGCTTAGCACGAATTCTGGGGGGTGAGGACAGGGTTTTGGAGCTTGAACGCCTCATCGTATCAGTCTCTTCCCTTCTGGAAAGCCAGTTTGTCCCGGAAGGCAATTTCTCTTTCCATATGGGTTTGCTTCTGGGTGAATTTGGGGCTGGTGTGAAATGAGAACAGGGACTTTGCTTTGTTTCATTGTCGTAGCCCCCGAACCTAGAACCATACCCGTTGTATTACAGGAGGCGAATATTTGCGGCCTGCCTCTTGACTAGTTTGTTTAATTCATTTCATTAGATACTAGAGACCAGTCTGCGCTGACGCTTTGTTCCACCACTTTAGCCCTATAAAACCCCGGTAATCAGAGAACGTAATTTGTAAGTTTTAGGAATAACTAGTAAAAACTAGAATCATTTTTGCGACTAATGCTAAAAAATATTTTCAAACTCTCACTTTGCACCTGAAATTATCCTTATCATGATGCATAAAACAAGAGTCTGCACACAACTCTCACCACACCCAGGTGAGCTGTAGTATCTGATGGGGGTCCAGGCATTGGATGCAGTCAGCCGACTAACCCTGAGTTGGCCCCATTGCACCTGTGTGGCTCTGGGCAGTGTACACGGCTGGTCCCTGTGATACTGGTACTTGGGAGCTGTACCCCGGTGCACGACAGCTAACTCACAGGGTCATTGTAACGATTAAACAGTTACGTGGTCTTTTCCCTTTTGGTGTGTGTGCCATACAACCTCTGACAATCCAAGCTTACAAATGGCTTCTCAGAATGTTTTGAAAAACATAAAACACATAGAATTTCAAAGGAAACAAATGATAGTAAACATAGTTATCAAAATATATTTTAAAGGACAAATGTATTAGCACACCAAATCGCAAGATTTCGTGACAGGTCGAATAACTGCTGTATCGTTTATTAAAGAAAAATATGCATTCTACTGGAATTTTGAAGTGATGATGAACGTAAACATTTTGAGCTAGTTACAGCAAATGTAACGGGATATGAAAGTATCTGTGATTTCCATTGGAAACAAAGTCACATGCACAGCTAATATTTCTGTGGCTTGTCTGTATCCAACATTGAAGAAATTCATAAATTTCACTTAGAGATAGTAAACAAAAAAATGTAACATTTTCCTACCCAAGTTTATGAATCCCAGATTAAGAATCCCAGTTTACAGAATTACCTGTTTTTATGACATTATGCTTCAGATTGCAGAGGCCCCCACCATTATTATTTTTAGAAAATCCACGAAGTGCATAATTGTACCTGGTGCTTTGCATGACTGTTTCATGCGACAGTTACATAGACTCATTCCTTGCTTTCCCTGAACTTAGAATCTAAGACCGTTGGATGTGGACACAGAGCAAAATAAAAGCATGAAACCAATACACGACTCAGTAAGTTGTCCGTCCAAGGACAAGTGCACTTGAAGAGGCTGGAGTCAGAGAAGAGCGTGTTAGGGCTAAAGGAGCGTCTCCCATTCAGACCGGGCAGTCGCGGAGGCAGCTGGGGATGGGAACGAGGCGTCAGCTTAACCAAGAGAGGGGCTATTTCTTCTCTCTGTCAAAATGAACTGACGGTTGTTGGCAGCGAGGACGAGGAGAATACAAAAGCATTGGTCACCCACTGCCCTTTTCTGACACACCTGCCTCTCTGAGATTGTCCATGACTTGCAGTGCTGCCCTTTGAGAAGAGGATGGGACCCCACGTGACACATGCAGGGAGGGCCTCCCTCCAGCTCGTACCTGATTCCAATGACCTTTCTTCACTTCCCTTCCCATCGCGTCTCAGCTTCTATTCCCATCAGAGGTGGCACATGCTGCCTTTTCTCTTTACCAGAAGCCACAGTGATTCATTCACCATGTACCTGGTGCTATTCTAGGTAACAGGGATTCAGCAGCGAACAACCAAAGAGACCTGGATGATGGGTAAGAGATAGATGGAAGGCAGGCGTTAAGGTAGCAGAATGGAGAAAAAGGGAAAACTAGTGAAAACCAAAAAGATAGTGTGCTATTCAACAGACTAGTGACCATCAGTGACATGTTGTTAAGCAAAGAGAGCCATTGTCCCGCCTCCTGAGGCTGAGTTCCCGTACAAGTGCCCCACTCCATGGTGCAGATCAAGCAGACCCAAACTTCAGGGGCTTCAGACCTGCACTAAATACGGCCATTCCTGTCTCAGCCCCGCACTGAGCACTGAGAATCCTGAGAAAGCACTGATATGCGACAGGTTTGTACGAACACAGTGAAGGACCGGTAAGAATGTTGAAAGTTGGTAAACAGCTCACGTCCCGAGCCTCCTGCATGCCCCCTAACCCTGCCCTGGTCTCCCCTTGGATCCCTCAGGGTCTCCCCACAGTCTGACAACCAAACGATTAGTGCTGCCCTGGCACACAGCCCAGAGGCTCCCACTTCTGCAGTATGGCTGGGGCTCTGCTAACTGATCAAGACATGTGCCATCTCAGTTATTAAATGTGTTTAGCATTACCTCAAACTAAAATGATCTCCCAGTAGAGGCCGCAAGGAGAAGGACAGGCTGAACTCCAAAGGTGTGTTAAAAGAATGGCGGCTTCACTGAGAACATCCTCTACTCAGGACAAAAGGCTTCCAGAGGGCCTCAGGAGCACGTTGCGGCCTCATCTTTTCAAGCTAGAAATGCAGCTTACACGCAGCTGGCTGGTATGAGCTATCAGGTGATGGGTGTGCCACAGGCATATTCGCAATGGCCTAGTTGCCCTTCGCGTGTTGACCTGCATGGACGCCTTGGGTAGCGGCGGGAAGCTGGCCTGTGCCCTCGGCCCCTCCGGGAGGCCAGCTCACAGCTCAGAGAGGACTCTCCATGCTATGCAGGAAGGCATAACGTTTTCAAACAGTTCCTCTGTTTTCTTTTAAAAAGTGATTTTATTTGAATTTTAATAACTCAATTGTAATTGTTAAAGATTTATACACACATGGCTTTAAAAGTTGAGTTCTTCTACATGGCCAACAATGGAAAGCAGCAGACATTCTTTGTGGTTTAAGCCTCCATTATATTTCGGATCTCTGTTAACAACCAAGCCTATTCTTAACTGACATAGTTGTCCATCTTTTCTTCATGAGCCTCAGAATTAAATCCTGACTAGTGTAAATTCACCACTGGGTTATGTTTGCTTTGTCAGTGATTGGTTGAATAGTAGTCATGTGACCCAGTTCCTGAAAAAGGAATTCGGGAGGCTCCTGGAAAATATTTCCTTCTTTTAGAAAGAGGTGCCTGGGACGAGATGCCACGCTACCCATCAGACTTTGACATCTCTGCACAGGATGCCTGGGACTTCATAGCCATCTTACACCCCTGAGGGGAGCTGGCGGCTAAGCAAAAGCTGACATCCTCCGGGTAGTGTGTCTGAAAGAACTTGGCCTTGGATAATGGGATCGAGCCACTCGATGACTTCCCTTCACTCTGGACTACTTGTTATATAAGGTAATACATATCTTTAATGCTTGAGCAAGTCGAGATGAGCTTTCAATTAATTCCAGCTGAAAGCCTCCTGAGTGACACAAAAATTCCCTATTTATTTCATTCTGGACCAGCTGGGGAAGGCCTTTAAATCACTGAACCAAACGTGCAGTCATTGCCCTCCAGGACTTTGCATCTAGCGATCACGATTATAAAACAGCCCGGGTGTCATAAGCTTCACATCAGTTACCCAAACAGGAGATGTTACCCCGTCAGTACCAAAGGGAGCTCGGCGTCACTATCACACAGATTTATCTATTAAATATGAGTTTTTCAAAAAGCTTTTTTTTTTCTCCCCAGAGGAATGTGATCCTTCTGTGAAATAATCCTTTCAGGGCACAAATAGCGTTAAATGATGATTATATTTTTATTTTCATTCTTCGTTCAAGTCAGAGAAATCTTGCCTTGAGATGCTGGGTTAGGTTAACATTTGAAAAGTAACATGGTGGGGATGAGACATGAAAAGTCACAAGTTTGAGGTTTGTTGAAACACTGGTCTAGAAATAAATGCCTTATTTTAAATTAAGGACTCATCCTTCTCATCCACTTTTCCGTAATTCAGTGATTTTGGAACGAACACAGTAACCTCGGCCATGTAGTTCTCGGGGGTTGGGAGAAGCACCAGGACGTCCGGCTGTACAGAGGGGGTTTCTCAGGCTCCAAAAGCTGGGACAAGGCACCACTTCCTTTGCGGTTCACAATTTAAACTTGTGCCACCGATCGGCTCTCCTGACCCCAGAGGCTTCTGTGATGCTCTCTGCGCATGAGGCATCTGAGATGTCTGTGGGCTGTTTTCAGGTTATTCCTCACAGACAACGCTTTTCCCTCCAGTGTTTTCACAGCTGCCACATGCTGTGTCCATCGTGTCCCTCAAGCAATTGTTGCTTCAGTCTCTCGCAGTTTGAAGTATTTTGATGTTGTTAGTTCCCTGCCGTGATGTGTTTCTAATTCTCACGGACATCCGTTTCCAGGCTCCTCTCTTGAAGTGCATTGGATTCCCCCAGAGACGGAGCAAAATGGAGTGAGACCTGGGGGCAAATGAGGGCTCAGCTGCGCGCAGCACCCAGAAACATCACTGCCCACAACGCCGGCCGCTGTCACCACACACGCAGATTCACAGACGCAGGGAAAGCTGGCTGTGAGCCGGAGGGGCCTCACAGGCCAGGTTGGTTCTGTGCGTGCCACAGACTCAGGAGGGTGGAACATCCAATGAGGTCACAAAACACAGCAAGAGCACATCCCTGTGACACCTGAGTGGGGAGCACACGCTAAATGGCAGACCCTGCCAAGGTGGCAGGACAGAGTTTCTTTTCCCTTCTCCTTGCGTCCTCATCCCTACCACCCACTCCTATGTAGGGGGAGTGCTCAGGGTGTGGCAGAATAGAGACAGAGGTTCTATTAGCAAAACAATGCATCAGAGTTATGCCCTGAGAGCATATCGACATTAGGAAGAAGAAGGTTTGTCTGTCTTGATGTTGCCTCATTTGGAAGGATTTGAAGGATCTAAACATCTCTGCACTGATTCATAGCTGGAATTTCCTTGGCCTCATGGGGATGGATCCACAAATGACTCCAAGATGAAGCTGGATCCCCAGGGGGAGGGTGCAGACCATAAGTGATACTACTTAACACGGAGTTGGCTCTGGCACTCTAATTTCATCTGCTGGTCAGAGGGTCACCTGTCCGGTCTGGTACCGGATGTATCCTGAGAAGGTAGGATCGTTTGGGTGGGTGGGTGGGGTGTGGATTTGCTGTCCACCTACTGTTTTCAGCATATGTAAATTCCGTTTATGTGAGCCCAAAGGAATGGCTTTACACAAGTGCATTGTATCATCTGGCTTCAACGGGTCTTCATAAAATGAACAGGTGGCCTCAAAAATATTCCTACAAAGAAACCTCAGATTGAAGACAGAAACAATGCCGCAAGCATAGCAAATGAAAAGAAAATAGCAGAGATAAGCCTTCTTTTATTCAAAGCACAAGCTTTATTGGGCCACTTTAAGAGGTTAAAATAATTAGGTTTAATCATACCTGACTGTAGCCTTTGCCTAAAAACATTTTTTTTATCCATCTGTGCCACCAAAGAAAAGGTGATGTTTGGAAAAAAAAAAGTGAATGAGAAAATAACTCCTTTTTGAAAGAGAACATTGTGGAAACAGATATGAAGAGATATTGTTAAATTATCTTTATAACCAAAAATGATGTAACTGTGTCTCCTATTTAAAAAATCTTATAAATGCCTACTTAAAAAACTTGAAAACAGAATTTTCTAAACAAAGATTAAAAGTTTTCCAGACAAACAGTTTCAAGTGAGTTTTGTGCTTACTTGTTAAACACATAAAAATGCAACCCCTAGAAAGTGATCAGAGGAAGGATTCTTAGGACTGTGCGTCTTTGAACTTGACCTCATACGGAGCGTGTACAGGCTACCGTTTGGCAATTCTATGGCTCCTTCTTACTCGTTTACCACTCAAAACTTGTTCGGCACCTACAAATTACACAGTAGAGCAACTGAGTTCGGAGCAATGAATCTGCAAGTTGAATGCAGAATCAGAAACATCGTTGAATTGATTCTAAAACAACATCCCCATTAGCTAAGAATGGAAGTCTCTTGGCTCTTCCCCCTCGCTCATCCCTTGAAGGATGATGACACAGAGTCAGAACTCAGATTGCTCTCCTGACCTAGGAGACTACTGTCCATCACGGAACTCTTTCTGTCTTTTACATACATTGTGGTCATTTAGTACTAAAATGGGAAGTGCTCTCTTGTTTCCAGCCTCACCTTTCTTAATGGTCTCATTTAAGCAAAATTTGTAATTCCGAAAATTTGGGAATTAGCCAAGTCTAATTTTTGTTTCCAACTGTGTTGAGCCATCACGAGGAAGTTATCTTTACAGGAATAGTTGAAGGAAGTACCAGTTATTTAAATATTTTATTCACAGAACTTTATGTTCTTAGATTTTTTTCAATTAGCAACCATGACGGTTAATTGTATGTGTCAACTTGAATGAGCCCTGGGGTGCCCAGATATCTGGTTACCCACTATTTCTGGGTGTGTCTGGGAGGGTGTTTCTGGATGAGATTAACGTGTGATCTGTAGACAGTGAAGCAATTGCCCTCCCCAAGGTGGATGGGCCTCATTCAGTCCCATTGAAGGCCTGAATAGAAGAAAAGGCTGAGTAAGAAAGAATTCTTTCTCTCTGCCCGCGTGTCTTTGAGCTGTGACATTGGCCTTCTCCTGCCTTTGCACTCAGACTAGGGCTGGAACTTACAGCATCAGCTCTGCTGGGTCTCAGTTTGCCGACTGTATATCTGAAATTTCTCAGTCTTCATAATCTTGTGAACTAATTCCTTATAGTAAATCTCTTTTATCTATCTACCTGTCTGTCTGTCTATCTATCTATCTATCTATCTATCTATCTATCTATCTATCTCCTATTGGTTTCTCTAGAGAACCCAGACTAATAAAGCAACTTTCAAGGTAGAGACATCGATTATGTATCACCTGTAAAGAAGGAACAGGATACTCGGATGCATACTAGAGGTAATAGGTTAATGAAGATGACCTGATGACTTTCTTTACTTGGCATAGCCAGGAGAAAAAAATTTTGACTTCCTGGGTTTCTTGTTTGTCATCCAAAATAACCTTTGATGTCTCAGAAAAGTCTCAGCGAACCTGCTTTCATTCATTCAACAAATCCTTATAGAGCGCTTACTATGTTCCAGGCAGTTCTAGATGCTGGTGTATATCTTGGCCAGAAGGGCTCAGAAGCATGTAAGACATTTTTTGGAAGTTAACGCTAAGTTAAGGATGAGCCAGGCCTGTATGGAAGAACAAAAGCGGGATGGATGGAGGCTATGGTCCATATCCCAGGTCCTCTCTCCCCTGGTTCTTGTACATAGCCCTTGCTAATCCTTGACCCTCTGCCAAGATTTCTATAATTATGTTACTGGCATTACTGAAAAGTCAACTTTTCCAACCTCAGCTAGTCCTGAATGTTCTAGCCAATCTTTTTATTTATCTATCAGGAAATGGCTTCCCTTACAAACATAAAGCACAAAGCCACCCCAAGTCTGATCAGAGAAGCTTTGAAAAGGAGACCCTTATTCTTTCCACAACCCTTTGCATCCCCACGAGTGTTCCCTTCCTTTAATGCCTTTTGCCATCACATGAGATGGTCCAGCACCAAGAACAGAAAGAAACAATCGCAAAACTGACAGAGGACTGGGAGGGAGGCAATGAGGAACTCACTCCCTTGTGGTACAATTTTGAAGGAGAGGCCAAAACCTTAATAATCCAGATAAATGTTTCAATGCAATACTAAAAAAAAAAAAAAAAAGTGCAAAAAAATCCACTATGAACAAAGTTCAAAATTTTCAATAAAGACAGGACCCAGCCCTTGACTTCCACGACCCGCCTCACTCCCCTTACCCTCATTTCAGCCCTGCTGGGAACCCTAGCAATGACTTTGCAAAGGACAGCCATGCCATCTGGAACTTTCCTGGGAAGAAGCAAAGATCTTTACTGAACCCCGGATTCTCTCATCCTAATGTACCACCACTCATTCCCATGAAATTAGCACAACTATCCGGGCACTTTTGCATAGGTGCTTCATCGCCGACTTCCTGCCTGCCTATCCAAATCTGGTGATGGAGGTCCTCAGAGCCATGATACAGTGACACATGCACGTTGTCTCTGTCCTATTTGGCTCACTTTGCTTAGCAGCTCAAACTCCCATAGCCCCGAGTCCATGCATTAGGTTCAGTTTCCAGCCGCATGTCACAACAGATTAGAGACTGACAAGCCCTCCCCGGCTAAGCTTCTCAGCTGGGCCCATCTTTGGAGCTTTCACTGGGAATGCTTTCAGGTGATTGTCTTTCCCCTCGGGAACTGATCTAGAAAAATAAAAAACTCATCATGTGTTCACTTGGCAGCTATGGATATGGCACTCAAATCCCCTGCTGCAGAGCCAACTGAGCTAACTCTGGAAGGGCCACAGGTACACTCCATGCTTCCTGCAGCTGCTCCCAATGCTGGATGTGGCTCATTTTTGCCAGATGGGAAACTCACTCACCTAACAGGAGACTTTGGCTCAAGGATTTCCCATTGGCTCAACCAAACATCTTAGAACTGCACTGAAGTCTGAGAGTATTCCTAGCTAACCATCCTTCCTTCCCCTTCTCCTTCAGAGGCCAGACCTGCACAGTCTGAGGCTCTCCCCACCTTCTGGGACTCCGCTGCTCCCTATCCTCCATATGCATTGCCTCCCAATAAGCCGCTTGCACATGTCATCCTGCTTTGACAGAGCCGAACACATTCACAACACACCCACTCATTTATGTTTCTCTATTCTGATCCATAAAGGATCTGAGTTGTTGATCCATCATTAACACGGTGTACACACAATCAGATTTTCATATATACAATAATGCCACTGCATTATCCTGAGGCATATTTCATTCCTATGGCCACTATTCAAAATTATTTCCACTCCTCAAAAATGGCCGAATCTATTCTCTCTCCTTCACTGGACCACACTGAAAAAATCAGGTTATTTAGCTGGAACATCAGCCTCCCTCAACAGCCTTCCTTCTCACGTCAAGACTTCTCTATAATTGCATCCATTATTCTCTCCTATATCTCAGGTAGGATGAGACTGTTTGTTTTCCAAAGGTCAATGCTTGCATTCTTCTTCTTGTCCCCTTTTATGTCCTTTACATGAAAGCAATGGTTAGGTCCTCCATCCTAAATAAATCCTCTCGCTCCTGCTTCACCCAAGGCATGCTCTATCTTCCTTCCACTGCTGAACACTCTGCAATTACAGATCACATTCAGTTTTCACTTCCTCACCTCTCCTTACTCACTTGTAAATTCATTTCTATCCACAATATTCTACTGAGATAGTTCGCTCAAAGGTGCCACTGACTTCCTAAGTGTCAACTTTATGGCCTCATCTGATCCATCATCCTACGCAACTTCAGAATTTGGTTCTACCTTTGGGGTGTTTTATCTAGGTTTTGATTAACATATCAAGAGCTCTTGTTGATATTCTTACTTCCTGTCTTTCCCTTATTCCGCCACTGACATTTTCATCATACACATTCCCTAAAATTGGCCCTCCTCACTTCCGCTTTGGCTTTACCCTCCTGCTAAATGAGCTCATTGTCTTCCTAAGCCTCCATCTTTGACAATTCCCAAGTCCTCTCCTTTACCATTATTTCTCTTCCGAGGTCCAGGTCTCTATCTTCAAGGGCTGGGCATTCCATATGATGGATCCTGGGAGACCTGAGTTCAGCAAGTCTGAAATTGAACTTGTCTTCATTTGCAACCTTGCCTCTGCTTCTACGGATCACCTCTGCTTCTACGGATCACCTCTGCTTCTCCCTGCGGCACCACCACCTTGCCAGGCACCCAGACCAACCTCCTTTTCCTATTGATTCTGTCTCCCCAGAGACACTAAAATCCACTGTGTCCTTTCCAAAGCCAGTGTTCCCGTCTCCCCTGCTCTCCCCTGAAGCACCCTTTACAGTGCTGCCGGAATGAGCAGAAATGCCGCTCACATGACCGAACTGCTCACCTCAAAAGTTTGTGGCAGGGCTCCCACTAACCAACACTGAAACAATCTATGCATCAAAATAAACAAGGACAGCAATGGCTTATAACTCATCAAGTAAAATGAGAGTCCATGTTTATTCTAGGAGGTCAATAAATGTGCAAGGAAGGAAAAGCTCTTCCATTAATAAATGTAGAAGAAATGATGAAAATCGAAAATCTCCATAATAATTGTTTCAGGCAAGAAATGGCTGGTTGAAAGTTTGATGAGAAAGAGGTTATTACATAGTCTCAACGTAAATCCACATATGACAAAGGAAAAACAGAAAATGTACAGGGGGAAAACCCAGGGAGCACTACTTTATCAAGTGTTTAAGGTTAATATTATCTATAACTGGGTGAATAGACACCATGTATCTCCTGACATAATGCACTGAGAAAGCGGTCCTGTGGTATTCTGTCCAAAACACATTGTGCAAATCTCATCATGAGGAGATATCAGAATCAACAAATTGATGTTTTCTAAAACAAATGGTCTGGACTCTTCAACAGTGTCAAGGTCATCAGACTGGAGATTCCAGATTAAAGGAGACTAAAGAGAGAAGAAAACGAAACAACAATCTGTGCTCTTAGATTGACTCTTAAACCAGATTTTCTTTTCTTTCTTACAAATGATAAGGATTTGTAAGGATTTTACCAATTGTCCCCCAGGCAATTGAATGAAACTTAATCCCCCAATTTAATCGCATCCTAGTTAATTTCCTGACTTTGTTAACCGTGCTGGGGTTATGCAGAGAAACCCTTGGTTTTAGGAAATGCACACTGAAGCCTTTTGTGATAAAGCAGATGCATCACGTCTGCAAGTCATTCTCAAGTGGTACAAAAGACAATTATATCCCCCTATCTCTAGTTCTGAAAAAAATGATAAAGCAAATGTAAAATGTTAACTTTTGAGTGAAGGATACATGGACATTTTTTTATCTTTGCAGCATTTTTGCTACTTTTCTATAAATCTTAAATCATTTCAAAATAACAACTGTAGAAACAAAACCTGCAGTGGTACGAT
Source organism: Rhinolophus ferrumequinum (assembly GCF_004115265.2). Classification (NCBI taxonomy): domain Eukaryota; kingdom Metazoa; phylum Chordata; class Mammalia; order Chiroptera; family Rhinolophidae; genus Rhinolophus; species Rhinolophus ferrumequinum. Next base: position 4,874,823 of record NC_046301.1, on the reverse strand, counting down.
AGCTCACAAAATGCATTGTATACATTAAGAGGACTCGGTGACCAGTGCGAATTCTAACTAAGCAATCTCTGCCCTGCTCATCCCGTCTACCGTTGATTAATTACTACCTTGGCAGAGGTTTCCCTGATGGACAGCTTAGCAGAGTCAAGCCAATCGATCCTCAATAGGCTTTGACTAGTGATGATGATGATGACGGCATCAACGGCCTTATGGCTGTCACCCTTAGATATTTTCTTATTAGAGTATATGTTTTGTCTTTTTTCTCGACCAATTCATTCATAACCATAGTATACACGAGAAATCATAGCACGACAAGGCCTAATGGATAACCGGTCTTATTACTCCATGTAATATTTGGGAAGGAAATTACACACCATGTTTTCTATGCTGAAGTAGATTGAGTCTTGGCTCCCAGCACTCATACAAGGAAGGGAGAACGGGCCTTGTTCCAAATGTTAGAATGCTTCAAAACTTAACTGGATTTTGGAATATGTGTATGTAGTTACACTTGGATGTGGAAGTGATTAATTTTCGGAGAAGTCATAGAGAAAAAGAAAATAATGGATACCATGGGCTACCACAGTAACATTTGGGAAACTGCCCAAATTGGTCATCTTGCTGCTGCTTAAAATCTCTGGGCACCTTCCTTCCTGTTGGGAACAGCTGGCTGTCTCCCAGGTTATTGGACGCTGACCATGAACAGACCTGCCCCGAAGCAAAAGAGGTAAATAGTTGAGTTTCTAAAGCTTTCTCTGTATATACAGTGAATAGAGCGGATACTGTCAGTGAACATTTTTTAAAAATGTTTTTAAAGGAGAAGCTACCACTAAGGTATGTTGTGAGGGCAATATTTCTTTGCTCCATCTGATCGTCTGTTACTTGCATTTTCCTTAGTCACAAGAGCACCGAGGGGTGTCATGCTCTTGTTAAGTATTATGGCTGGCGTCAGGCTAAGAATAAGTCTCATCATGCTGCTTTTGGAAGAGATGAGTCTCCTGCAGGTGACACACTTCAGCCATGAGGGTGGTTTGGGACAGAGGCATGGAGCTGTCTGATTAGTGGCAAGGAGGGGGTGCTCTCGCCAGCTGCACTTGAGAGGTTGCATCTGCACATTTTCTACTTCTCATGTTGCCGTAATTGAAGCTTTTTACAACTGAAATGGAAGCGAAGAAGCCTGGCAGTCCCCAGATGGCTCAAAAGCATAAAAATGTTCCTCTTATTTGGTCTACAAAAAACAGAGACATCTAGTCAATGAGCCTGTTCCATGAGATCATCAAGTTTTAGAAGCTTACCCTACAAAATGTGTGATTTTGGGCAAGCCATTTAACCCCTTAGGGCAGGGCTCAGATAACTTTTTCTGTAAAGGGCCAGTTGTTAAATGTATATTTTCAGCTCTGTAAGACACAGAATCTCTGTTCCACCTACCCAGCCGTGCTGTTGCAGTGGGAAAGCAGCCATGGACAGTACTTAACAGATGAGCATATGTCTTCCAATAAAACTTTACTAATGAACACCGGTATTTGAATTTCATATAATTTTCACATCATAAAGTATCATTCTTTTGATTTCCCCCTCAGACATTTATTTGATTTTATTTTTAAACTTTTATTTAAGTGTGTTTTTCCAGGCCCCATCAGCTCCAAGTCACATAGTTGTTCCAATCTAGTTGTGGAGGGCGCAGCTCACAGTGGCCCATGTGGGGATCGAACCGGCAACCTTGTTAAGACCACCGCGCTGTAACCAACTGAGCTAACCAACCATCCCCCACCTCAGACATTTAAAAATATGAATAGCTCTCAGGCGGCACAAAAAGTGGAGGTGGTCTGAAGTTGCCAACCACTGTCTTAGAACTTCAAAATCCTCATCTATGAACAGAAATTACAATATGTTTTCCTCTTACTTCAGGTGATAATCAAATGAGAAAGTATATGTAAGAGTCCACTTAAAACACTTAAACACTATAGAAGATATTAACAGGATGCTGTATTTTCATCAAGGTTATTTTTCTCTTTATTTTTAGATTCTACAAATAAGTGCAATCACGTGGTATTTGTCTTTCTCTGTCTGACTTATTTCACTGAGTTTATACCCTCTAAGCCCATCCACATCCATGCTATTGCAAATACAAGATTTCCTTCCTTTTTATGGCTGAGTAATATTCCATTGAGCGCATGTCACATTTTCTTTATCCATCTGTATCCACTCATCAATTGATGGACACTTATGTTGTTTCCATATCTTGGCTATTGGTAGAGTGCTGCAGTTAACACAGGGATTCATATCTTGTCAAGTTAGTGTTTTCATTTTCTTCGGAAAGACACCCATAAAATCAGGTTAATGATTTGCACATACAGAACAAGGGAATAAAAAACACCAAAAAGACAAGCAGGAGGTGGTGGAGTGCAGGAGTTATGAGCCTGAGCTTGAGCTTGAACTCAAACATCCATCAGTGAGCCAGCCATCCATTCTTTGACATATGGTCTCTGGAAAGCAGTGGAGTGTGAAGCTGCAGATTTGGTTTTTATTCTGGTGGTTGTGGACTGTGGGGCAAAGGGTACACACTAGTGACTGCCCAGTAGTCCTAACCCAAAGACTAACGGTTTTGTTTAACAAAAAATGATGTTTTAAGATTTTGAATTTGAATGCTTTTTTAGACCTCTCTGGTGAGTCCCAGGTCACGTAAGTTCCTATTGTCTTATGCTTGGTTCTAGTATACCATTGGCCCCTGAAAGCAAGAGTATAATCAAGTGTTGTGGGTAAGAGAGTGAGCTCTGGTCCCGGATGGCCTGCACTGGAATCCCTGGCCAGTCACCTGGGAGCAGCAGGACCTCCAGCAGGTTATGTAAACTCTAATGGAAGATACTAGGAACGCTGCCCGGGTTAAGGTGAGTGCTCAGTGAGATCTTAGCTGTTCTCGCTGTTAGAGTTTGCTACTCCCAGGAAGAAAGAGAAAAGAACCCAGCATTAAATCTTAGATATTTCTTAAGTAGAGGTTGACAAGCAGACATGAGGCCTGCCAGAAATAGCAAGAAGGAGGGCAAGAGCCAGTGCAGAATGGAGACTTGTGTTGGTATCTGAGGATGTATGGGGGTAGGACATCAAAAAAACTCATGCTGAATGGCCTGTGCCAGGGAAGGAAAAACAAACAAACAAACAAACAAAATGGTTCTTCTAACCATTTGTGTTCAGTGTTTGAGGGGCCTGCAAATTAAACTGTCAAAAGACAGCTTAGTGAGTAAAAAGACAAAATTTAAAATATGGAAGTTCATAGAAAAATGTGAATCGAGGTGGTGGTTAGAATTTGGGGCTTATATATCATCCTAACAGAGGAAAGGGATGAGAGAAGAGAAAAACAGGTGCTTTTCAGGAGAGCTAAGTGGGCCCTTAAGAGAACAGATGGGAGCTAATGATGGTTTAGGTGTGCTGTGTGGTTGAGGGTTCTCTCCTGTGATCAGAGTCAGTCTTCCCTGGTTGGGAAACTCTCAGGGAAGTTCCATTCTTTTGGGGAGGCTCTGCTTTTAGACAAATAAGGGAGATCAGAAAAAGCCTCATCTCAAATGCCTTGTGCACAAAACAATTTTTAAGCCACAGCCACATATTCTGGACTCCTTCACCTGCATTTTAAGATGAACATTTTTTAAAAAGAACTCTGGATAATGATAAAAAGGGACATGAGATCGAGAGCTCTAGCATTTTCAACAGTGAATATGGGGAATTAACTAGTTACTAGAGGATTCCTATCTTGCATTCTAGAACTACTGCAATTTTATAAATGGCTAGGTTGAATGTGACTTGCCATGATTCTGCCTTTATTCTGTGAAATTTCCTATGGATGAAAAAGCCAGTAGTAGGCAGAGCACACCTGGTCATGAAGACAGAGATATGAGATGAGATAAAACGTCCAAGAGCAAGAGACAGGGGTCCCAAAGAGCTCCAGGAGTCTCAGTCACCAGCTGGGAAACTCCCAAGGAAGCAAAGCCAGACTCAGAAAGCGGTGTCACCAGGAACAAGAAAACTTCAATGAAGGAGCCAACACAGCTTTCTCAGGAGAAGAAAAAAGATTCGAGAGTCATCTTTTTGTGACACTTATTCTTTATAACCCTTCTTTACTGCCACTAACTTTTTATCTCAAGGTTTATAGCATCTATCCTGAAATATAATGCGGACGTGTCATTTGAATTGTCATTATGCTCTGTAGATTCTGCCTTCTCAGCCAGTTTCCCGACCTTCTGGTCGTGGGAGTTATTTTTATAAAATAATCCAGCTAGATCCCCTGCCTCTTCCGCTGTGCCTTGCAAGAGTTCTCCATCCTGTTTTGGTTGCTGATGTCCTCTGCCCATCCATGCTCTCCGGCTCTCTCATGAGACTTCTCAGACACTGCGCGCTCCTCTTCACTTTCTCCTACCCCCATTCTTTTGCTGTTCTGCCCACCACACAGCAGAGCTCCCCGCTCTTCTCTGTCAGCTCCCTATTCTCATGATGGCAGTCGTCCAAACAGTCCTTTATGGCCTGCCCCTTTATTTATACATTTGACTGCAAGCCATCTAAAGAAAGAATTAACTCTGAGGCCACAGTTATCAAGACAGGCAGCTTGAGGAATAGGAGAAAGAAATGTAATTTTAGTCTTTGATTCGGTTTGAAGGCATCTAGTAAATTATACCTAAGACCAATTCATGCCTTGCAAAGGGGCTGACAGCGGCGGAAGGCTGAGTGCAATATTTTAGCCATAGTCAGCATCACTGGACATTGAAGAGATCTGTGAAGCTTAGTCCTTTCCCCCAACTCTGTTGACCTTGGCTGTTTCTCCATGGGCTGCAGGCTTCGTAACCCAGCGATGAGAAGTGGACTCTTGAGAAAAGTAACCAAACACGTTCACAACGGCAGTGATCTCAGCATGAGCCTTTTCCCCTGGGTGTAACTTTCCAAGCAGTTCACATTTTTCTCATGGTTTTAGGAAACAAACAGACTCAGTCATATTGATTTCCTGGGTAATATTCCAGCATCATGGGAAATGGAAATTAGGAAATGTATGATTTCACTCAACTTGGCTATAACTTTCAGGATAGGAAAAAATAATGAATGAGTTCTTCCTAAGACTGTATTCTACTTTGGTAAGATAGGGAATCTTAAACTGACCTAAGAGGTAATTTTTTTATACTCTATATTGTTAGGCACATTCTGTGAATAATCTACCTTCTATTTAAGAAATGCTTTAGATGAAAATTTCAAATTTTCAGGCCTTTGAAACAAAATGAATACTCTAATACTTAATATCTGCAAACCAATTCTCTGCTTTCTTCTCTCACTATTATTTCGGAATATCCATCAAGGTCAACCTCTGATATAGTTTTACACTGTAGGAAAAATAAAAGAGATTAATTAATATGTGCTTTATGACATTAGTCAATGCGTTTTTAGAAAGCCAATCTCAAGTCAAACAGGAGACCACCACGAAAAACTCATGTGAATCAATATCGAGGTGTGGATAACCGGACGGGTAGAAGATTAAGAGGAAAATGAGTTCAAAAGAGAAGAGAGGTGACGCAAGGGTGAGGCATGCAGAGAACTGACTTGGTGTTTCATGCTGGTACAACTCAGTCGGAGGCAGAAACTTTTTTTCTGGTTGATTTTTTTCAATCCTTGTTATTTCTCAGAAATGTAAAGTATTTTAGATGTAAGAATCTGAAGGAATACATATTCTTTCTACCTCATTTCTATCAGAATGCTAGTTGTCAAAGCAATGTTTAAGTTTTTCCAAAAAGACAACTTTATCTTCTCTATACGATAGGAAAAGCATGGATGGAGGAATGCAAATCAGGTTTATCTTGGGCCAGAGGTAGCTACTGTATTTTCTCACTTCCTGGCTGTACGGAGAGTGGGGTAGAGAGAGACAAGCAGCCAGAAGCCAAGCCAGCATTTATTTTCTTTCTTTCCTTCCTTTCTTCCTCCCTCCCTTTCTCCTTTCCTTCCTTCCTTCCTTCCTTCCTTCCTTCCTTCCTTCCTTCCTTCCTTCCTTCCTTTCTTCCTTCCTTCCTCCCTTCCTTCCCTCAGTAAAAACCATGGCTGGGACAAAGGGAACACTGCAGACACAGAATCCCCTGGGGGACAGCTAGAGACCAGCGCTCCCTCTGTGTGCAGACAGCCCACACCCTGCACGTGACGCATCACATGTCCCATCCTGCTGAGCTGCACTCTGGTTATAGCTTCACCCCACATTTGAGGAATTACAAGTCAAGTTCAGACAGTGTTTCTACTATAGAAGAAATAGGCCTTTCAAACACAGTGAAATGGAGAATACCCCAAATCCTCACTCTTCGGAACCAAGCAATGAAAATTGAAGGTTTGAGGCTCTTTAAGACCTGGAGTGATGAAGTTAGCTGAGTGCTGCTGTGTTGTGTGGCGCCACGTCTCCTGACCGACAGGATGAGGGCATTTCAAGACGGAGCTGGTTTTCTCTTGAGATGATCTGATCTAATCTCCTCATTTGCAAATTAAGAAGTCAGGGTTCAGACTTCAACACCCAACCCAGCTCTACTCTCCCCCAGAATTCTCTCCAGAATGAGAAAATTCACGGTGAGTCAGACTGAGAGGACCTGGCCAGCCTGACCTCAGGAAACGTCCCCCCCCACCCCCCACCTTTCTTCCACCCCACCCCCCACTCCTGATCCCCCTCAGCAGTGTACAAGGTGGGTGAGTTTCCAAAGTCAGCCTTAGACGAAGGGGATTCGGACTTCCCCTGCATTGTCCAGAAACCAGCTGTGTTAGCTTCCACCGGCTGCTATAGCCAATCACCACAAACTTACTGGTCTAAAACAGCACAGGTGCACCTTCCATGTGGTATTATCTTCTAGAGGCCGGAAGTGTGACATACACCTCACTGGTGTGGGCAGGGCTGCGTTCCTTGTGGAGAGCCCATCTCCTGGCCTTTGCCAGCGTCTAGAAGCCTCCTGCTTTCCTTGGCTTGTGGCCTCTTCATCCATCTTCAAAGCTACAACCTCAGACCAAGTCCGCATGCTGTCTTGTCACCAGTTTTCACTCTTTGGTCTCCCCTCCCCCCGTCCCCATTTAAGGATGCTTGTGATTATATTGGGCCCACCTAGACAATGTATGATACGTTCCCTGTTTTAAAGTCCACTCCTTAGCAACCTTGAATCCTCTTTCCGTGTAACCCGCTGCGCTCACAGGTGCTGGGGACCTGCATGCAGACATCTTTGCAGGGGCATTACTCTCCCTCCCAAACCCCCTAGTGGGCAGTTTGTGTTCAGCGTAATTTCTATGACTACAAAACTGGAACTTTCATTCTGGGGAGTTTTCACCTCCTCTTGGCGCTCTAACTTCATATGACTGGCTTCCTGGGAATTTTGACTGCTGCATAAAAGGGAAGATACTGAAAGGAGTACCTGTTCTTGATTAGAATTCAAACAGCATAATGATGGCAGTTTGCCTTTGAGTAGATCTCTGAGATGGTACACATCCCGGTGAGGAAATGCGACTTTACTCCTACAGTTTCGTAAATGACAGAATTGCAAGACAAACGTTTGCAGACTGTGCTAAATAAATCCCTGTGAGGAAAATAAACACTGAATTCAACCAGCTTCTATAAACCTTGGTGTGGGGTGTGTGTGCGTGTGGGCAAATACTGAGTTGTCTGTGATGTGCTATTTGTACTAAATTCAAAAGCAATGTTAGGAAGTTAGATTCGAGCTCCCTGCACTCTTTCCCTTCTCAGCATCCACTGTCTGAGGCAAAAATGATAAGGGGTTCTCCACCAACATAAATGTGACTCGCGCATGGGGCACGGACGTCCTAAAGCAGCAATCTCTTCAAAGGGGCCGTTAGCGCTAATAGCTTGGCAGGAGCTTCAGGTCAGCGCATTTAAACTCCAGCAGCTTTCAGAACTTTAGGGGATGAAAGAGAGAGAACACAGGAGAGGAGCTACGGGAAAGAAACTCAGAAAATGGGAAAAGCATCTGGGTTATTTCAGGACAGAGCTAAAGGCTCAAAGGCGTCGTGAAAATTTAATTCCTCATCATGATTGCCGGAAAACTCTTATTCTGTGCATTTTAAAATTTATGTCATGTTTTATGCAGTTGAAATGATGTTCTAAAGAATTTTTTTTAATTAACTTTGCTCAGGTCTGGAACAGGCAAGGAGACGGGAGTTCTGTTACAGAAGGAAGTTTTGCCTAAGGGCACTGTTAGCCAGCCTACCCCCCAACTGCCAAGCCCCTGGGCTTACCCCAGGTGGGAAGGGAAGGGGAGAGGGAAGAAGGGCAGGCCCGTAGCCCAGGCTTGTCAGCCCTGCTACAGCTGGCAGTGCAGTGCCCAGGTGGCCCTGCCAGGTTCTTGGTCTCCTCCCCACGCCCTCTGCTAACAAGGTCCGTGCCTCACTGTCCTGCCCCAGGCTTCGGTTACCCTCCCCAGCCCCATTCCTTTTAGATGACAGCCTTGCTTTTCGCTTTTGTTCTAAGCCAGCCCTTGCCCACCCCACCCCCACTCTGCAGGGCACCGGGGTCCTATTCCTGAAATGGCTCTAGGACCACACTAACCTGACCTCTCCCAGTAGCTGCCTTCCGCCAATATCCCTGCAAGGACACACCCAACAACCCGGTGACATTTTAAAACATACAGAAAAGCACAGGGAACACTCCATTGCCGTGGTTCTCAAACTTGAGCGTGCGCCAACGGTACCCAGAGGGCTCGGGAGAACACAGATTGCTGGGTTCCATCTGCAGAGTTCTCTGACGCAGTACGTTTGGGGTGGGGCCTGAGAATATGCATTTCTAACAAGTTTCCAAGTGACGCGGCTGCTGGTCCCGGGGCCCCTACTTTGAGAGCAATTATATCCGTGAGAGGTGTATTACATACACGTGCGCCCACAGCACCCAGATTTAACAAATACTCACATTTTGCTGCATTTGCATGAGATCCTTTTTCTTTTATGAGAAATGAAAAATAAATGTTCTGCATACAGTTGATGGCCTCCCTCGGTGTCCCTTCCTGTCTCTTCTTTTCTCTTCCCAGACGGGATGGTACCCAGTGCCTGCCGGGACTACACTCTCTGAGTGGCGTGCGCGGGCCCCTGGCGGGACTGCTGCGATTTCAAGTAGGATCTGCTTGTCTTCTGCAGCCTGACTCCCTCCTTCCCATCTCGCAGTACCCCTCATTCGATCCCATCCTGCTACTCTTAACTTTTCTGTCCCTGCTGAGTCACAGGACGAGTATGCATTCAACTTCCACTACCAGACACTGAGTTAGGTTTTCCCTGTGGGAAGACGACTCTTACCAGTCCGAAGGTGTTCCCTCTCCTGCGTGAGTTTTAGGTGGAGAGAACCCAGACAGTCACAGGGCACCTGGAGGAATCTCCCCGGCTTCCAATCTAAACCAATAGGTAAACGGTATGCACTGCACTGAGTGAACCAAATCTGAAGCTGGTAATTACAGGCTCCCCACTGGGCTACGCCAGCACCATGAACATCAGGTTCTAAATGGGTGACACACAGGAGTTCTCTAATCTGGTTCTCCCACGACTACAGAAGTTTGTCTACGTGGCAATTTAAAGTCATGTAAAATTAAAATGACCTAAATGGCGAAAGGTACTCCTCACTCTCATTCGTGAGTCCCTGTCACCTTACAGATAGAGTTGACATGAATGAATGCATATATAATGAGATATTGCATTGGCCCCGGGATGCACGCCCCTTAAACACGAGTTGAAAGGGCCTTTTCTAGATTCTCTTCTCATTGTCTGTCCTCAGCCCATTCCCTCTTAACCCCTTTGCTGAGCTTTCCTGGAAGCACTGCCCTCCCTCCTTGGGACTCCTTTCTCGGTATATAGGCCATTTGGCCCCTCCGAGCTGACATGGTCACTGTCAGCTGCTGTGTCGGGGCGACAATTTCTACCCACCATTTCTTCTTCTCCTTCCCTTTATTGGGAAAACATATCTTAAGCTAGCTCTCAGGAAACCCCAGCCCAGCTCAGTTCAGGTGGCTTACTTACCAGTGAGGCCCCCCACCTTTCTTACACTTCTCCAAACTACCAGGAAATGAGGCAGTCTGTAAAATATACTGGATGGGCCTCCAAGTGCCACAGGTATTTAACTGAAGGAAAAGTTCATTTTGATCTGACCCTAAATTATTTTAAGTAGTGTAAAATCTAATATAAGCAGTGTGTTTACTTGGTATTTCATGTTATTTGCAAGTAACTATTCCTGTGAAACTAGCACAATGTTTTTGGTCCAGTATTTAAATAATAGCCATCAAATAGTTCTATCATTAATTACCCGATCAGATAACAAAGAGAAGCATCTAGGCTGCAGATTAAACAACCTTAGAAACTCAAGTTTAATCTAAACACACACACACACACACACAAGTCTCTCTGAAGGATAAAAATATTGTCGTAAGAGTAACAGCCATAGAGAAGACAGATTTGGTTATTTGAAATTGAACATTTTAGGTGCTTTCCTTATTTCATTACTAGTGCTATCATTATTTTCCCATGACAAAACATGCATTTTGTCAATTACTTAATTTAAGAGGTTGAACTTCTGGGAAGAAAAAGAAGAAAGTGAAAATGGAACCTTTTACTTAAGTAGGGATTTAGAGCTTCTTACAAGTGATGAGAACGTTTTAGACTACTTTCAAGATAGAAATGCCGGAAAGTCACAATTTTTAAAATAACTATCATATGTGTTTACCTCCTTTTTTCCCCCCTCCTTTTAAAATCTGGGGTCCGAGCCATATAAAGAGTTAGGAATTCAAACCTTGGTGAGAAAAAAGGAATGCCAATATATGTTTATAATGAATGGCATTGTTTTCCTCCATATTAAATCAGGTTATATTTTACAAAGAGATGATTTTTACCAAGTAACCATCCATCCTGCATGAATTATCATAACTAAAACATCAAAAAAATGACCACAATAAACAGACACCTATAAAACTGCCATTGCTGGGCAAATGCAAAATGCTCAAATGTTTAGACTGGCGATCTTTTGGCGCAAGGATGTCAAATCATTGGCCGATGGAATTGAATTAATATACTTTACTGACACGCAGAGCTAGGCGTATTATTGCTGCAATCAATACACTGGATCACTTTGCCTCAGGGATACGTGACATTCTGTGTCTTCATATTCTGTTGCTAGTCACTAATGAGATACGGCTTTGTTGTGATCCCTGCTAAGATCATCTCTCTCTTTCTCTTTTTTATTTCCCAGAGTGCAAGAAGATCAAATGTTCGAATCAAACATTTCCTAAAGTTTGATGAATATATGCATGCTTTAAATCATGGTTTATAAAATAGGAAAGCTCCAATTCAGTTCATCATCGGACACTTAATCGTCTGTCTTATGTATTCCAGGAAGCTTCATGGGGACCTTCCCTCCTCCGGTACTCACCCCTCCTCCTCAATTCCTAATTTCAGCTGATTCATTAATACATATGCTCTTCATTTGCTTGGTATATTGTAAATGCAGTATTTTGTGACTAGAATCCGTAGATAACCCGAAAGAATGTATATTTGTGCTTCTGATTTTTTTTTCATTTTTATTCATTTTTCCATACAAAAAACAAAAGATATTCTATCAAAGTCAGCATCCGGAGTTAACCAGCACTTATCACACCTTAGAACCTGTCCTCAGAGACTCAACAAGAAGAATGGACACACAGAACCAACTGGAAACTGGTGAACAGTAATTGGGCATAGGATTTTTCATCCTTTCCCTGCCTTTTAATCAGAACTTTATATGATTCCAAACCAATAAGAAACCATGTGTCATGTTTTCTGAAAGTATCAAGAGAATCCCAATCCATTCATTCATAGCTACTATTGCTGTTTTCAGATAGTGTGAAGGGTAAGTTAAGCGTACCAAAGGTGATCAATGAATGTGTACAGGTAATAAAGCCACAAGTCAGGCTACAAGTGCTATATATAGTAAACAGGATATATATATATATATATATATATATATATATATATATATATATACATATATAATCACCTGCCTGAAAGGAGTTGGGAGGAAGGGGAAGCAGGGGTGGCAGACATTCCAGGAGAGGTAGTACCCATGAGCCTTTGCAAAGACTCCTGGCACTACAGACATTGAAAGATTGATGGGCAGTCACAATTGAGTGGACCTTTGGGCATGTGGACAAGCGGGGTGGGCATTAGTCTGCCCAGACACTTTGGGGCCAAACCACAGAGGTCTGAGCAGGTGAGACTTGAGTTGGTAGCAATGAGAAACCATGGGAGTTTGGCAAAGGACAGTGATACAAAGCAGTGCTTAGGAAAATGAAGCTGGTGGCAGATTGTTCTCAGGACCCCATTCTGAGATTTAATAACAGGCAAGAAACTCTGTTAGAATTAACCTATCCTTGTTTTTCCTCACATCCGGTCCTTGTTGGAGGTGATGAACAGTTGGTTAATATCTTCTGAATAATTACCCCTTCCCAGGCTTGAAGAGGAAGTCTCATTTAAAATTATAGAATTTGAATTGAGGCATAAAGGTGCCTTTGACACAATTTAGACAACCCCTCTGGAGAGGAAGTGGACACTTGCACATCAGTCAGTGGTGGCCCCATAAATTCTGACACGGAACCATTTTGGGTTTTTTCTTATTCTGTGACCTCCCCTCAGAGCCTCTCACAGATCCGCTTCTCTCTTACCTCCCTGAATCGACGACGGCTTGGCTTTGAGCTGGAGGCTCTTTGAATTCTCCAAGCCAGAGAGTCACTCTATCATCTCTAAAATTCCTTCTGCCTTCCTATCTTCTGGGTTAAACCATCCCTACTCCAGGAGACTTTCCTGAAGTAGCCCAATTAAATGTGATTATTCCTTTACTGTGTGTCCTCTCAGTTCTTAGTAATAAAAAAAATTTTCACTTTTCACTGCCTTTTTAGGGAATTATCTGTCATACACAAGGAAAAAAAAAAGAAAATATAAGCCTATTTCTTTAAGTGACATTGGTTAGTCACCTGAATTGTTTTTTTTCTAAATTGTCTTTTAAAGGTACATTTTCTGTAATGATATGTTGCCTATTTGTTCTGCCTTTTATAACCAAGTCTATTAACATCATTGAAAAGCATCAATCTTTCTGTCCAAACTGCTCCTCCCACAGTCTTTCGCACTTAGTTTATTAGCAGTAGGATACTTACAGTAGTCCAGCAAAAAAGGTGGAGTCATCCTTCACTTCTCCCTATCTCTCACCTCCCACATCCTTTCTAATAGCTGGCCATACCTCCAACATGTACCCAGAATGTGACCAATTCTGACTGGCTCTACTCTTCCCATTCGGATCCATGTCTCCATCACCTCCTACCTGGACAGCTGCAATCACCTCCTAACGGGTCTCCCTGTGTCTACTGTGACCCCTCCCACCCACAGTCTTCTCAACATGGCACAAAGAGTGATCTTGCCAAAGGAAATTAGTTCATGTTACTCTTCTCCTCGAAACCTGGCAATGCCGTCTTCCTTCTCAGGAATAAAAGCCAAAGTGCTTACAGTATTCTAAATTGTGACCAAGTACGACAGCTCTGGTAAAGTGCATACATTTTCGCACCCGCGCCTTCATTTGTTCAGAATTGTTGTGCATGTGCAGGACTGAAGGCTGTGTTCCAGAGCTGAGATCCTTGGATACGTGATGGCTCGATGAGGCCTAACTGTGTATTAATTTGCACTCGACGCATTGCTTTGCGGGAAAGCTAGTCATTTCGTTCTTCACTCTCTGCCTCTGCAGCGGACTGTTCTTCCTGTCACCCTTTACCTCCCCACATACGAGCTGGCTCTTCACACAGTGAGTTGGGCTTACTGTCTCTGCTCACAAGCAAACCTCGCACTTTAGAAAAGTAAAGATGAACAACAGAATCAACGATCCAGTTGCCGATAAGATGTCTATAAGGATCGGGTTTATCCATTTGAAAAGCTGTGTCCCCTTCAGATTTCCATTCACAAGAACTCCCTCGGCCTGAGAACCATCCCTGCTCCCTTATAGCCTCGGCTTCCCTTCTGATCTCCAGGAACAGGGACTTGACTGTTACTGGTACGTGGTCGTGTGGCACAAATGTGGAGGCTCCCCACCCCTCACTGCCCACTCTCCTACCCCCTCGAGTCCCCCCCAAACCCCCCTCACCCCAGCACACGGCTGACGACTTCCCACAACTTAAACACCACAGGCCATCCCCAGCTTCAACCACACGATGGCAAAGTTTTACGAGTGTAAATCCACACACACTATTAGTCTAGAGTTTTACTCCGGAAAGAGGGCTACATTGCATAATTTGAGAAAACCTTGCAGGTGTGTGTATGTGTATCTGTGCTCCTGGGGGTGAGGCGCGGGGACACGCTAGGGGACAAAGGAAAAAGCACGACATGGCAGTTAGGAATTCTAGTTTTTAATCTTGGCTTTCATATTAACTTGCTGTGTTATCTATAGCATGTCCCAGTCTCCGCGCTCTGTTCCTCAGTCACGAAAATCAATGAACTGAACCAAATTAGTATAGGAAATAGGCGTGTACTCCACACGCTGATGCCCATAGGTGTGACTTACCAATCAAGGATTCTTACCTGCTGGGCAAAGATGTGTCATCTTAATCACTATTAATATGACACTGCAGAAGTTAGTACGAAGCCATTAAAGATGGAATATGAGATAAACACTATCTTTAATCATCTTTAAGGCCTCTGAATCTATTATTCCCTTTTGTCATAGGAATGATAGTTTTCCACGTTAGTTACCAAGACTTATTTATTAAGGTAAATAAGTTACTTCAAAACTTACTGCCGATTATCTGTAACTCTGTTATACACGTTTGGTCATCAGAACAACCTTTTAAGATGGGCATTTTTGTCTTAACTAATAAAGTTCGGAGAGGCTTGGTAACTCACTCATGAGCACCCTTCCACATTGGAAATATTTTTAAATTTATCATTCCTTACTTATAAGATTGGCAACTTGACAACACACTCCATTGACTAGGTACTAGGTAAAAAGAAACTTTCATCTCTTGCTGGTGGAAATGCAAATGTTATAACCCTTATGAAGGAAAATTTGGCAACATCTGACAAAACTATGTAGGTATTTGTTTTAAAGCCCAGAAATCCATCTCCTTGGAATTTGCTCTCAATATACACTTCCACCAATTCAAAACAAAACAGGCACCAGTTTATTCATTATGGCATTATATGTGGTAGTAAAATATTATAACAACCTAAATGACCCTCCATGGTTTAACAATTGAGCGGTAATAGCTATAAAAAGAATAAGAAAGATCTCTATAAACTGATATGGAATCATTTCCAGGATATAACATTAGGTGAAAAAAGCGAGAGACAAGAGAAAGTATACAGAATGCTACCTTTTGTGTAAGAAAGAATGTGAACTAAGGATATATGTGAATATCTGTCTGTCTTACCTATCACCTATCTAACCTGTCTATCTATCTGTCTATCTCTCTGGTGGGAACAAGGTGGAAGGGATTTGAAGAGAGACTGCTGAGTATACTTTTTATATAGCTTTGATTTGTGAAACATGTCAATGTTATATATCTTTAAAAAATTAAATTAAAAAGCATAAAAAATCAAGCACAATTGAAACTCAAATAAAAACAAATGATTTTTTTAGTATGTGAAATTAATAACATATCCATATACAAAAAAATTAATTCAAGCAACTTTTAAGCACACTGTCTATATTGTATACCTTTATGGGATATACGACACTGAAAATAAGTTTACAATTTTACTTACTAGGTTTGTTATTAGTGGTAGCACTGGTGGCATAATTTTGAAACTCTTCAGTGTGTATGTTGGATAGAACTAATGAGTAAATATTTTGATGTTGTTGGAAACCTCAGTTGATTTTCACTAAGGGAGGAGATACAAAGAAGAGGATAAAGAAAAAGAATCCTATAGTGAGGGATTTCATAGTACATATTAGTATAAACTCATGATTTTAAGATATACACACACACAGATACACACACACACACACACATTTTTTTCAGTGAAGGGTCTAGGAGAAAGAACATTTCCATTGTAATTGTATCCAGAAACCAGACTGTGATTTCTAAAACTTATTTTCCATTAAAAGGAACCAGATCTCCTTGGAGAAGTGGAAGATTCCAGGTCTGAGGCAAGTAAAGTACAAGTACAAGGTGAGCCTGGAACATCTTGTGCCAGAAAACAACCAAGTGCTCAAAGATTAATAGGGCCACGTCAAAAGGACCCAGGAGCCCGCATGAAATGCCACCCGCTGACCAAATTTAAGACAATTTCAGAATCAAAAAGAAAAATGATGGTAATGGATTATAACACACTGAATTTAAAAAAAGAGATCACGAATTTATGGTGATAGGAGAAGAGAAGAGGGAGAGAAAGGAATGGCTCTTCTTTACAGTAGAATGACAGCTAATAAATGTAGAAGGTAAGTTTAGAAAATCACCATTACATTGTAGAAGATAAAATGAGAAAATTACCATTTTGTAACACAATAGCTGGTTCAGCCATGAATTATTAACAAATAGTTAAGCAATGGGGTCCAGGTTTACTGAGGCACAGACTGTTTACATGATCTCAAATGATTACCCCACAAATTAATTAATAATTATCAAATGGAAAATGTGACTTTATAATGAAAAGTGCCACTAGTGGGACAGCCTGGCATCACGGTATTCTATGTCTGCTGACCCAATGTGGTAAGAGCTACGATATATCACCTCACTTTGTTCACACTGGATATTTTTCATAAAGAATCAGAAGACTCCAGAATGTGGTCCGATCTCCCGGAACAGTTGGCCTGGACTCTTCAAAGAATTCAATGTTGTGCAAAAAAACAAAGGAAGTAGAGAACTGTTCTGGATGGAGGGAGCATAATGATGCAGAAAGAGCCAAATTCAATGCATGAACCTTACCTGATCCTTGACGGGGTGGGGTGTGGAGCTATAATGGACATTTTTTAGAGAGTTAGAAAAACTTGAGTGTGGGCTGTGAGTTGAATAACATCATTGAATGAATGTTGATTTTCTTAGGTGCGAGAGTAGTGCTATGGTTGCTTTCCAAATGTCCTCATTCTTAGGAGGTGCATACTGAGGTTTCGTAGAGATGAAATGTTGCAATGTCTGGGCTCCACAATGAAGTGATTTGGCAAAAGGCAAGGGTGTGTGTGTGTGTGTGTGTGTGTGTGTGTGTGTGTGTGTGTACAGGCAGGGGGAAGGAACTGACACTTAGTGAATCTAGATGAGAAGTGTGAGTTTTATTCCATTCTTTCAACTTCTCTGTGGGTCTGAAACATTTCACAATAAACATATATTTAAAAAAATCATACTGCTAGTAAGCAGTAGAAGCTGGATCTCACTGAGGTCTTGCGGTGGCGAAAACTCATGCTCTTTCCCTTAAATCTCATGGTGTCGACTCACAGAACTAGTTTATGTGCAAATAAGAGACTTTTTTCTTCAAATCAGTAATTATTGAAATTTCTAAATATGAGCCCTGGGAGATTCAAGCCTGTAAAATGTGATGCTAGCACGGAAACACTCTGTGCCAACCGAGGACACATTTCCTGATTTTATCTTCAACAGGTTCTTCAGAAAGGAGCACTTAGCTGCCCTGGGGCCCTGTGACTCGGGTGCATGCTGCAAATACTTCTGTTGCAATTCTGCCTTTTTATTAAAGCCTCTAGAAGACACCCATTCGTCTACTTGCTCCAGCTAAACACTTGATGGACTTGTCTATTTATTGGTTGATGGACAGGAATAAAATAAAATTTAATTGCACCCATATCCATATTTAAGAACTTAGATCCATATGGAAGTGTGCTGAAAACCAGATAGCTCAGATTCACTGTGTAAATGGAATTTGTAGATGAAATCTGCACAAGACGGGGAAACTTGGCACTGAGAACTCTTCAATCTTGTGACTTGCCATGGCTTCAGAAAGACATAACCCAAAATTTAAAACCTGGGGTAAGCCTTAGGTCTACAGATGAAAGACAGAAGACTGTCCAGATAAATTGGGATTTCTAGTAAGAGATACTTTTTAAGTATGTCCCAAATATTGCATGGGACATACTTATGCTAAGAAGAAACAAAAAATTCACTGCTTATCTGAAATATAAATACATTCTATATTTTTATTTTTTAAATCTGGAAAGACTAATCATCCAACCAACTGCCGAGGTCTGGGTTAGGAGATGATGGAGAAGGCAGATGTAGTTGTGCATTGGTTATATCTTTGACTAACTTTTCAATTTCTTCCACAGTTAGTGGTCTTTTTGGATTTTTCCACCTCTTCTTTAATTAATTTCAGTAGTTTGTGTTTTTCTGAGAAACCTACATTTTCATATTTGTTGGCATAAGTCTTCTGTCTTGCATACAAATGGTCGCACGCTGTAGTGTAGAAAGCACAAACTCCAGCCAGGCTGCCATATTTGAACCCCATTCTCACTTACCAGGTAGGTGACCTTGGGCTAATTACTTAACCGCTCCCTGCCTCAGTTTATCTGTAATAGTGGGCTAATAAAATATTTACCTCGTAGGGTTGTTGTGAGATTTAAATGAGTTAATATATAGAAAGAACTTAGAACAGTCCCTACATAGCATATTGGAAATTACGTGTATTTGTTATTTGACTGTGATTTTTTAAATTACCTTTATGTCTGTGATTATATCCCTTTTTAATTCCCAATATGGTATGTTCCTCTCACTTTTGTTGGGAACTTGAGCAAATGCTTGTCTATTTTATCGGTCTTTTCAAAGAACCAGCACTTGAATTTAATCCATTGGTTCTTTTTAAATTAATTTCTGAATTCATCTTTAGTAATTCTTTGCTCCTTTCCTTTGCTTTATTTTTTGTTCTTTTTTAGTTTTTTTATGTTTGATACCTAATTCATTTTATTGTTTCTTAATAACACTATGTTTAATATTAATACTATATATGTTTAATAATAAAACTATTTAAATACTAAAATATTTTCTTTGGGTTCTGCTTTACCCCAATCCCATAGAATCTGATATATTATAATCTCATTCCTACATTTTAAAATAACTTCACCAATTTTTGTCCTATTCTCATTCTATGTAACATAACACAGCATCATAAATAGGCTGCAATATCTCCTACTTAAAAAGAAGTTCTCAGCCTTGTACTCTCAGTACAAGCAGACTACTTTTCTGCTCCCATTTATAGCAATATTCCTCCAAATAGTTGTCCATATTTATTATTTCCAAGTCCTCACCTTCCATTCTCTATTTTCGTCAGGCATTTTAGCCCACACTACATTGAAACTACCTTTATTCAAACCACTGGTGACTTTCATCTTGCCACATCCAGGGGTCATTTCTTTTTATCACTCCCCTTATGTGATGAAGCAGAATTTGATCACTCCTGTTCATACTGCAACTTTCCTTCATTGGCTTCCAAGGTACCATTTGCCCTAATTTTCCTCTCCCTTAGCAACTTCTTTACTACTCATCTTCCTGCCCTCTAACAGTTGAAGTGACTCAGAGCTCAGTCCTTGCTCTCTAGGTAAGTGGTTTATTTTTCTATTTGTTTATTTTCTTATTTATTTTTCAAACACACACTATTAGCTCTTCCTTCTTGAGTAATAGCTGAGGCACATCCCATGGTTTTTCATGATTGTCAATAAAGTATTAATGACGATGTCATAGTATGGTACTAAAATTCCAAAATGATCTAAATAAAAATATCACTCTCTTCTAATTTGCTGTTTCTCTCTCTCTCTCTCTCTCTCTCTCTCTCTCTCTCTCTCTCTCTCTCTCTCTCAATAAATAATACCACCATTCATCCAGTTCTTTGGGCCACAAACTTACAGCTTATTCTTAATTCTTTTTCTCACCAGTTAATCCAATCCATGTCACCTCTCCCCTCCAAATACATCTGAACCCAACTACTTCTCACTACCTTCACTAATTTGCAATAGTCCAAACCACCATCAACCCCAGCCAAGATCACTAAAGTCGCATCCTAACTGGTCTTCTTGCTTCCCTGGCTGCCTTCAGCTTCAAGTTTGTTTTCCATACCCACAGAGCTCTTTAAAAATTTAAACCATATCACATTATTCCCCGCACCTCAAAATGTATCAAAAGCTTCCTGTCATACTTAGAATAAAACCTGTGCACCTGCAGGGGGTTGTGACCTGCTCTTTGTCTCTTCTCCAGCCATTCTCCCTTGATCGCTTACTTCAGGCACATTCACGCAACATGTCCCCCCACTCACTAGCTGCTTCCTTCTCTTCCGCCCCATATACTTGCATGGTGTGCTCCCACATACGTATTATTGGGTCCCTCCCTGATGTTAACCACTTGGAGAGAACTTCTTTGATCACCAGCCCTGTCTACTCATGCTCTGTTTTATTTTTCTACAGTGAATTTTCTTCATTTACCTTTCACATGTTTGCTTATTGTTTGCTTTTCCCACGAGACTATAAAAATTCCCCAGCAACCCTAACTATTCTAGTCCCTTTTAATGCAAATACAATCAAATTTTAGTATATATTCTTATTTTTTCCCCTTTCTAATATACTAGAATTTGCTTGTACTTGCAGTAAAACTACTGGAATAGAACATAGGAAACTAGGATGGACTGACTACACATTTTAGTCAAATGCTGAACGGCTGGGTGTTAAAAATGCATAGGTGGCTTAGCTCGAGACTGAAGCCAAATACCACCATCACAAAATGACCTTCTGGGATACAAGCACAAAGTACACTAGTTCTCATGGTCTCAAGGTCATAATTCAACCATCTTTGGGATGATTACACAAACTGTTCGACATTATCAGAAATCTCTTTGCCCCTTGTTGTAAATGGACTTAGAAACTCAATTGCATGTGGCAAGGTACATAGTAAGTGTAAACCTGACAAGGAAGGATCTTCACCTTAATTTGGCTAATGCTTATTTTCTTAGTGCCCTTAACATAAATGTATTGAAATTATTTTCAGTTTTTACATTCATTCCTATTACAGGAGGCAATGGCGAGTTCAATTTCAGCAATTTGCATTTATTTTCATAGTATCTGCTAATAGTCTCCCTTACTTTCAAGGTTGTTCACTAAATTGCCATTTAATCAAGAATGAAATAAAAATAAATGGCAATTATAATTTTCTATCACCACAGCTTGTGATATCTATTTCATACCTTTATTTTCAAACTTCCTGAATTATTTTTATAAATATCTCTCTTGTAAACAGCTAGCAGCTGGATTTATTTCATACAGTCTTGAGTCTCTTTCTTTTACTCAGCTAGTTGCATTCATATTGTGACTTACGGATTACATAAAGAATCATTTCTCCAATTTTTGTCCATGCTTTCTACTTACACACTCTCTAGTTGGTGTTCCCCCTGCCACCCTCTTGCCTCTTAATTGTATTGATTTAGTTTTCTCTGATACAACTTTTTGTTTCATGTGTTTGAAATTGTCAGAAAGATCTGAGACTATATCATATTTATAAGAAAGAATTAGAAATCACATATTTTTTAAAGCCTGATTACTAAATAGAAAAGATGTCTTGATTAACAGAATAGACATAACTGAAGAATGAATTAATGAATTTAAGATCAAGACAAAATATTCTCCCAGAATGCAGAAAAAGGATAAAAAGGTAATAAACCTGAACAAAAAAGAAATAAGTTAAGACTTCTGATATTGTTCTATATCAGTACATGGATAGGTACTGTCTATATTATAGTCAAGATTCAAATATTCCAGCTTTTGGTCTCGATGGAATTCCAGAACGATAGAAGAGGGAGATAATAGTCAAAGTAACAGTAGAGGAAATTTTCCAGAATGAAGGAAGACGTGTGTTCTTGTGCTAAAAGAGCCCTCCGAGGGCCAAGTAGGATTTTTTTTTTTTAATTCCAAAATAACACAAAACATTACTATCACCAAGAATAAAGTTTTTATGTCTAGACATAATATATTGAAGTTTTAGAGCATCAACAAATAGGAGAAAAGCCTAACAACTTCCAGACAGGAAATATGAAAGAGGGACTAGATGAAGATGGTATCAGATTTCTCATCAGCGGCATTAGGTGCAAGATGACAGCGAAACATTTTTTAATACTATTATAATCGTGATACAAAAACTAGACAAAAACAACATGAAAAAGGAAAACACAGTTAACTTTTAAATAACATGGGTTTGAGTGGGTTATTTTTAATGAATACCTGTACTGTTTTGTTCTGGACTTGGGAGTCATGAATGCAGAGGGCCACCTGTGTACAATGATCTATGCCATTTTATACTGCGGACATGAGCACCCACAGGTTTTGGTATCCATGGGTGTCCTGGAATCAACCCCCCCAGATACTGAGAGACAACTTTAGTTTTGAGGAGTCAAAACTTATATGTAGATTTTCGACTTCATGGGGGGTTAGCATCTCTAACTGCCACGTTGTTCAAGGGTAAACTGTATAGACCAATTACATTTAAGAACACAGATGCAAAAATTTTAAGTACAGTACACCGAACCTAATCAAAATAATACATTACAACCAAACTGAATTTATCCCAGGAATGCAAGAAATATTTAACAGTTTAAAAAATCAATAAATATAATTCCGCATATTATTTTAATAAAGAAAAAGCACTAATTGATTGCTTTTAGTAGATAAGAAAAACTTTTAATAAATTAAAAATAATTAATATTTGAAATTGTTATCAAAATAGAAATAAGAGGACACTTCCTTAGTAAGAAGTATAAAACAAAAACCAGTAAGTAACATTAACCTAAGTGATGAAACGTTATACATATACCTTCTAAAATCAGGAACAAGACACACATGACCACATTTCTTCTCAACATTGTATTTTCGGTCAGCAGGACAAAAAAAGACGTGAAAGATATTTGAAAGGTGTGAGAATGGGGAAAAATGTCTTTTTTTTCACAGAGATGAGTGGCTACACAGAAAACCCCAAATAATTTATGTCTTAAAATTAATAATAGAGTTTAGAAAGGTGGCTGAATATAAGATCAAGTATACTAAAATTAATCGTATTTCTATATACCAGCAATACATGAAATTATAATAAATAATTTTTAAAAAACACATACTATTTACAATAGAGACAAAAACTATAAGGTATCTATGAATAAATACCAGAATAGATTTGCAAGGCCTTTTATAAAGAAAAAATTTCAAACCTTATTGAACGATTTTAAGGAAGATCTTAGAAAAGAAAGTTATTACTGCAAACTTGTTAATTCTAATTTAATCTATAGATTTAATGAGATTTCAATCAAGATGCCAATACTTTTTTTTTTTAAGGAACTTAGTAACCTTACAGGAAATCACAAGGGCCTAAAAAATAGCCAAGAAACTCCAGAACCAGAACAAAGTAGAGGGATTGGACCCACCTGATACCCATACATAGATGAAGTGACAGTAATAGATTATGTAGGTAAGTAAATGCAGGGAGAGCCAAGCTGACTATTGAAACTGCATAAAAGGCCCGGAAACAGATCCACACTTACGAATATATATTAGGTTGGTGCAAAAATAATTGCAGCTTAAAAGGTTAAAAATAATTGCAAAAAACCCAATTACTTTTGCACCAACCTAATAGAAACTTGATCTATGAGAGCAGCGGCATTGTGAGCCACTGAGGAAAAGAAGGACTATTAAATAAATGCTGAGAAATATGTAATCCATATGGAAAAAAGTGAAATGGAATTTTCTACATTACCCTATACACACAATCAACACAAGACCCAAAGATACAAGACAGAATCTTTAGAAAAAAATATAGAATATCATTATGCTCTTAAAGATGATTTTTTAAAATAAGAAAAAAGGCATCAACCATAAAAGGTGAGATTGACTGATTTGAGTACATTAACATTAAGAATTTCTCTTCATCAAAAAACAATCATAGTTTTTTTAAACGCCATAAACAGTATTTGCAACACATATAACCAACAAAGGACTGGTATTGAATTACTGTTAGAACTCACTATGAAAAAAACAAGCAAACAAATAGAAGAACAAAGAAAAGACAGGAACGGGTATTTCAAAGGAAAAGGAACATGAAGGTTATTAAAACATATGAAAAGATGCTCGGTCTTTTGAGTAGTAAAGGAAAATGCAAATTCATACCACGAAAGATATATTTTCATATCCCATAGGCTAGAGGGAGATGAAGTGATAACTCCAAGGGTGGAGAAAATCTGGAATAGGAAGAAATTTTTATGCATTGCCGTAGGAGTCTGAACTGGTACAGCTACTAAGGAAACAGCTGGCCTTTCCTAAAGCTTGGGGACGTGCAACTTCCTGAAGAGGCAGTAGTGGGTAGGGCCTTAGAGGGAATCTCTTGCTCATATACACCTGTAGACATGTACAAAAATGTTCATAGCCCCACTGTTACTAAAAGCAAAAGAAAGAAAAAGGAAGAGTGGGGGAGGGATAAGCCAAAATATAATGGCCAAAAAACCCCCACAAAAAACAGTAAGTCACAGAAAACGTATACCCATTTTTATAAAGTCCCCCCCATGGCAAAATTAAATAAGATGCTGTTTAGAGATATATACACCTGTGATAAAACTGGAGGGGTTGGGCGGAATACAAGGTAATGGTGTGGTTATTCTTGGCTTATTCGTGCGGTCCTGCACAGAAAGTGCAGTTAGTTGTATTTCGCTGCAGCGGAGTAGATTGACGGTGACAAGGTGATTGATGACAAACGTCAGTGGCAGTGACTGACACTGCAGACCAAGATTAAATGGGCCAGACTCCGATTGTACACACAGCACCCAAGACCACCGAGAGCGGCCTTCCTCGGCGCAGGCACAGGCTGGCATCCCAGTCTGCTATCGCACAGGGCCACCGAGGTTTCACACAGCTCTGCGGGACCTTTTCTCTGGGGTTGAAACCGTTTTTAGAAAGATTTTGCCTCTGAGTTTTGAATATATTTAGAATCACACGAAGGCCTTACAGAGACCCTTTGGTGCATTAAAAAAAAATCACTGGTGACAGCCCACGGGAGGACGTGGCACTGCTGGTCGCACTCGATGAGAGCAGCACTTTAGAACAGTTTTGTCTTATGGGGTTAATTTTTTTCCTTTTTTGTCGTTTATTTTTAACATTTACATTTTTACACTTTGTTTTCTGTTTATTTATTTAAGATTCATTTTCGGAGAGGAGGGGCTATTTCATTTTGTTTTGATGTCTTGCTTTTTTTGAAATGTATGTTAGAGCAGTTGGGAATTTTACGAGTAATGTGAATACAGTGGAAGAGACGTGAAAAAGAGTTAGAGAAATGTTTCCTTACTGCACATGTCTTTTTATGTTTCAGCTTATGCAGCTCACTTTTCAAAGTCATGTACGTAGAAACATTTTGCTTCATGAACATTTCATCAGAGGCACTATGTAAGTATGGATAATAACATAGGATAACAGTGTTGCAATATTCGCTGAATTTCTGCCCCTTTGCTATGTTCTGTCCTTTTCAAGATCATAGTTTCATTGCTAAGTATGTGAATGTGTGTATGTTTCGGGAAAGGGGGAAGAAGGGAGAGAAATACATAGAATAGAATGCAGGCCCCCCCAAAAAAAACAAAAAAACAAAAATACCTTTTCGTTTCTGGGGCGGAGTCCCAGGATGGCATCAGAACGACGAGAATCCTAAAACATCCTCCTAATACTTCCAAGCACTTACACGTGTACTGTGTTAAGCCCGTCCTAGTCATTGGCTTAACTGTTTAAAATCATCTTACAGAGGCTGAGTGACTTACCCAGGGCGACAGCACTAGTAGACGAGAAAGCCACGACCCAAACCGAGGCCATCTTACTCCCGAGCCTTTACCAACCTGACATTAATCTGCTACGTGGTGTATGTTCTTGAATCTGACACCACACATTAGGAAAATTCTCATTTTAACTTAAAATCATGCTTGAATCGCATTTCTCACTGGCCCGAGATAACAAGTTCATTGTTTTCTGATGCGATCTGGAATGACACCCAACGACTTTGCAGTGTTCAGCTCACCAGAGCTAACTGTGTACATCTCTTCCCAACTCCACGTTCAGAAATGTCACAATGGGAACTTGACATATGCCACATGGGAGGGGGCTGCAATATTTACGACAGTAATCAGCAAATGCTAGAAATCAGGGCTTCTCAAAAGAATTGTTTTTCTCAGAGAGCAGGTTGTTAAACATTGACCAGCACACCACTGAACCTGCATCTACTTATATCCAAATTTCATACATATTCTTCTTTTATAAAAATTATCCCAAAATTCCAAGTAGAAAAGTTAATGATTTATAGCGACAAAGGATTGGTGCCACACGATAGCCACTGGTTTTCATTTCAGAATTACTTTCTACTCACAAAAATTCAAAGTTAGTGAGCTGACCAGTGTCAGCTTTGTTCCTTTGTTCACAAAAAGCTTAGAAAGCTTACCCCCCACCCCACTCACCTCCACCCTCACTACATTTAGTGACGGTGGCCAACACGACCTGACACTTTTGGCAGGTGGACCTTAGCCGCTGGTGATGCAACATCTCCTATTGTCTATCATGCTCCCGGGGACATTTCCTAAGAGGCCCAAATGAAGTGTCAATAATGTCACCTCATTTGGAGAGATGACAAAAGAGCCACCTCGGAGTCTCTGCGCTGTGATATCTCAGAATAGAGGAAGTAGACATTGTGGGATGTATGCAGCTTTTTAATATTATTGATTTCATGGAATAATAGAGTATAATAATTCATAAAAGAAGAGAACAGATAACCCGAGCCATGGAAAGAAGTCCTCAGTGAATCAGAACGTCAGTCATGTGCTAGAAGTTAAAAAATGTACCTTAATTGGCTCTTATAGGAATTAGTTTATGGTTTGCTGAACAGACAAGGTATCTTTAACCATTTGTAAATCCATTATTATTTTATCATCTTAATCACTTTTAATTAACGAACAGCAAAATTAGAGCTTTGTCCTTAACGAGAGCGATTTCATACAATTTTAGCTCCTTTTGAAAGAACACATAGATTGCAAAGTCAGGGACAATGTCCTCAACAGGGTTAACTTCAGAACAGGCAGAAGCGGTGACCACCCCCTAGGGGGCCTGCAACACAGCTCCAAGCAGCTCTCTTACCCTCAAGGATCAAACTGTCAAGAAGGCGGTACATTTGTATTTAACTTAGGTGAACAAGAACACACTTGGTGCACACTCTGCCGTTTGACCTGAGAAAGTGGAGCTCCTTCAGTCAGCCCAAAACCTGCTGAGAGCTGTTCCACACAGAAGTGGTGTGCTATGTGTCCGCTTGTCTCAGGGGATTGAGTCGTGCGCTCTAGTAATTACTCTTACGTGGCACTAACGTGTGCCCTGCATTGCTTCATGTGCTTTACAGAGAGTAAGCACATCAGCCTTCAGACCACCCTGCGACAGAAGTGCTCTGAGTATCCTCATTTACTGGTCCATTTGAGCCCCGTGTGTCATCCCCGATTGGTGGCTTATACAGTTTCTACTTATTCTGTTCCAGTAATGGAATTTCTACTCCATGAGTAATTAATTGTGTAACGGGGAAGTTTTAATTGTTAGAAAATTCTTCATTTTAAGACAAAACATGTTCTACCTCCCTATGTCTTTCTAGAGTCCAAAGTTCTGCTCTCCAAAGCAAAACCAAATAGGCTGCCCACTCCTGAGTGTCAGCCTGGAAGGGTCCACTAATGGGACACAGTTGTCCTATTTCCCTGGGGCTCCTACTTTACAGGATACACATCCCCTTACAATTCTTTTCAGCTTGTATTAGGACCTTGTGATCTTTCCAGTCTCTCTAGGAAAATGAGAATCCTTGAACAGGATGTGAATCTGATCCAGGAACACGCTCTCCATTCAACTTGGTGCTATTTTTCTCTTTATACAACCGAATGCATGGATTTTCATCAGTCTTATCATATTTTTGGTCATATTAACATTTAAGTCAATTAATACCGCCAGGCCTTTTTCATATGAATGACCATGAAACTGGATCTCCACCCTCCATGTGGTGAAGCTTTTCTGTTTAGTCCCAAACACTGAATTTTATGCTTCTCCCTGTTCACTTTTATCTTAAGGTTTTGGGCTTGGCATTATGTATACTCTGTCAAGTTGTTTTGCATCTTAGAATTTCACAGAAGGTCATGAACCTGCAGAGTTGAGATTCTAAAGTTTATCTGGGAGGTTTATGAAACCCCAATGAGTCAGGTGGGGGCAGCATGGGTGAAGAAGTTCCTCTGTAGAGCTATTTTCTGATGTATTGGGTGTTTGCTGGGTCTGTTGAGAAGAGGCTAAATTGCAACCACGAATGGCAAGAGCATTCATCACTTCCAAGAGCCTTGCTGGAAGGACGGAGAATGATGAATTGGAGAATGGAAAGGAAATGTGGGGACTAGTCTGTTTTTCATCCCCACACACCTGGTAACAATGAGGAATTCGGTTATGAGAAGCTTTCCCACACTAGACGGTTCCAATCTGCTATTTCTCACACTTCTTTTTTTTTTTAAAACTTTTATTTATTTTAGTGTGTTTTTCCAGGACCCATCAGCTCCAAGTCAAATAGTTGTTTCAATCTAGTTGTGGAGGGCGCAGCTCACAGTGGCCCATGCGGAGATCGAACCGGCAACCTTGTTGTTAAGAGTACGGCGTTCTAACCAACTGAGCTAACCGGACGTCCCTTACCTCTATCCTAGACTGGACTCATTCACAAATTTAGAGACACTTGTTGCTATGTCTTCTGTATTTTAGACCTTACCTGTAAGAACTACAGGATAAACAATCCTTTTCACCTTCGGGGTTTTCTAACAGGAGAAAATGATCTCTGTGTTTAGATGACTAGTGCATAGTTACAGTCATGGAATGGCACTTCTTGTGACAAGTTTTTTTTTTCTCTCTTGAGGAACATGCATTATCCTGAAGTAAAAGGAAAAGGACCTGTTCAGCTTCGTCGGGGTCCCTTCTCGCCAAGCACACACAGCCCATTAGGACACTGGTCCCAAGACTGCAGGAACGACTCTCCCAGACCGCGTCAGCTCCACGCTGATACCTTCTGAATCTATGTCATGGGAGCATCCACAGAGCTTGCTGGCACTCACAGCCAAAGGGCGAGGAGGTTGGGAAAGGAAAGAATTGTTCTTAACTCATCTGAAAGGTGCCGTGACTTCAATCTTTCATACACACCAAAATCCATCATACAACAGAATTCAATCAGTAATATTGCTCTCTCCACAGCAACTCAATAATTCATTGTCTACTGCTGAGAATAAATGTTAAAGAATCAATTTCTATTTACATTCAACTTTTCCAAAACCACGCTAATTTAGGATGTCAAGACTGAAGGAGACCTAGGCAGCAATGGAAGGCACGTCCCCTTGTCTGCTTCTGATGTCAAGTGTCAGCCTCAGTGGACAGTTCACTCTCCCCGTCACATTCTGTAGAAGGTGACTTCCTCTGTTCTCATGCAAAACAAGCCCCAGCAGGTGGGGGCATTATCTGCCCAGAGACAAGCCTCCAAGAATAGGGGACACAGCCAGTGGATCAAAGTTCCAGCCTTCTGACTGCAAGAAGAAAATTCTGGAAGACACTCTGCAGACTTCCCAGTGGAATCAAGTCTCTTACTGCTCATGGAAGTGACCTGTACAATATGCTATCTCTATTCAGTTTTCCTTTCTCCCTGTCGCATTTTTCTGCTCCTCACTCTTGCTCCCTGGAATTATTTCCCAAATAAACCACCTGAGTTCTTGTCTCAGACTCTCCTTTCCAAGGAACCCAACCGATAGCACCTCGCTGTACAGTATTTATATTCATTGCAAGCTCTCGAATTCAGATTAACTATGTGAGAAAGATACGTGGTTCTCACCAGTCTGGGTGCATCCATTCTCAGTAATCACCCACGTATCGGCCGCAATTAAGGAGCTCCATTGGGTGCTGTTCTGAGTCAGGGCTCAGGATGGTACCTCCTGTATTGCAGTCAAGATTGGGGCTTACAAAATTTATTTCTGTCTGGGTGTGTGACACATTAAAAATAACCCTTTAATATTAAATAAGCTTTAAAACCATAAACTAACTATTTCTAAATCATTTAGCCCAGAGGAGTCGAGATTATTAGTACTTCATATTGAGGCATACAGTTCAGAAATGTCTTTCAGGTTACTACCTTAGTCATTCTGGAAAAAGGGGAGTCCATTTTAGTGAGGAAAGTCACCCCCCTGCTATTCCTTGAGAATTAAAATTATATGTGAAAATCAGGCTGTCTTTGAAGCACTGCCTAACAAATTTAAGTACTTTTATTCCCCTATTATATTTACATGATTCGAGTATTGTACAAAGAACTAATACCATTCTAGACAAAACTCTTTTATCTTCCCTAAGTTTTATGATTGTAGAGGGGTATGTGCGTGTGCACGTGCGTGCGTGCGTGTGTGTGTGTGTGTGTGTTGGGGGAAGGGTGCTTGTAAAAGCTGCCGAGGAAGAGGATGGGACAGAAGCAGCCCGTGATCTCCTCCCTCTCAGGAAAGCCTCTGAACTTTCTGCATGACACAGGGTGGGAAGGAAAGAGTCAGATGACAGATGTCACCTCAGGGCTTCGGGACGCCTAGAAAAGCGCACGACTAAAGAAGTTATAGCATCGCTTTCCGGGGAGCTCTTCCCTTTAAATCTCTGTGCTCAGGACCCTGTCTTTCCCTCCACCTGTGCCCACAGTATCGAGCCCAGTGCATTCCACGGAGTGAGCACTGCCCAGGCCACTGCCCAGGCCACAGCCTCACCTTGTCTGAGCCTGTGTACCAGGCATCATTCTAAGAGCATTACCTCTGGTAACTCTTCTAATACGAGGAGCTCAATAAATATCTTAGAATATCGCATAAACACACCAGAATTGTTTACTTACTGTGTTTACGTAACAAGTTAGAAAAATAAGTTGAATGAATTTTTGAAGACTGGTCAACTCTATAAGTCAAACAACAGATCACATTCTTATTTCCTCTATGAGCACACGTTTTGTTTTGCTGATACGCGTATGTTTTGACTCTCATTTCTACTCCCTCTGCTCTCTCTGGGAGGTTCCCAGCTTTCCTGGGGCAGGCAACGTGATCTAAGCTGCAAACTGTTTCAATTGCATGAAACCCATATAAAATTACAGTGGTCACCAGGAAACTGAGTGTCCCCCCTTTTCTGTGGTGAGTTCAGTCCAGCCAGGGACGCCCATGGCTGGAGGAGAGAAGATGGACATGTAACTGTCCTTTACCATTATTTCCACTGGTTTCAGCCAGTCAGTGAGAGCAGCAAGTGCTTTCGCACGTTCTCCTGACCACGCGTCCGCTATTCAAGTGTCTTATGCACAACGGAGAACACTTTCCTGCTGACCTCATACTTTATCTCCTCTCATCCCCTCCCAACTCCTCCTGAAATCTTTTTCCAAGGCAGACTGTGTATGGCTTCACCTCTCATTACTCTTTGCTAATCTGCATGCATCTTTTCTCATTATAACGGTGTCCCTGTGGGGAGTTGGTCCTGCTGGCAGGTGCCCAGGAATAATGAATGCATGCCTGCAGTTAAGCTTCAGGTGTACCCTCTTCTCCCCTGGGCAGACTTCAGCTAAGTGCTTGGATCACTTCACTCCTGGGGTCGCTAGAACGTCCACTTTCCGCACTTTCTCCCTCAACATCTGTTTTTTCATATCTTATTGGTAACCTGTGGATATTCCTCTGAATGTATTAATTTGACACATTCTTTTCTTTTTTTTACAAACTAACTGATCCATTTCCTTCCTCAAATATGGCATCATAGAATCTCTCTTTGAATTTCTCCTCTCAGAAATACTACCCTCTCAATGATAATCTTAGGAACTCTCTGTTTAAAAGAGTTCACCATGCTTACCGAGAGAAAGAAAGAGAGAGAGAGAGAGAGAGAGAGAGAGAGAGAGAGAGAGAGAGAGAGAGAAACTTACCCTTCTTCTAGTGTGGGATGCCTACTGATTCTTGATTAAAAAGGAAAATTTCCAAAGGGAAAGCTGACTTTTGATTGTGATGGGAGCAAATGAAATGGATGGTGACCAGCTGTTTCTTATGGAGACTGAGACTAAAATAGTAAGAAACAAATTAAACTGATGCTTGGAGTGGTTTAGGTTCAATGTGAAGAAAAACTTCCTGTGAATAAAAGATGCAAAAAATTGAAGTGGATTTCTAAGGAAGATAATAACATTTTCTGGATGTCTTCCAAAATGGAATAAATTTGCCGTTGGATAGTTAAAACGATATCCTTTTATTATAATATAACGAACGCCTCAAGATTCTTTCCACCACTGAGATTCTGTTTCCCATTTCTTGGAGAAAACAAAACAAAAAGAAAAATAGACATTATTACAAAAACGACAAAAGAGCCATTTTAAGTCGAAATAATTATAAGATTATTTGAAAA
The DNA here is from genome assembly GCF_004115265.2 of Rhinolophus ferrumequinum. Classification (NCBI taxonomy): domain Eukaryota; kingdom Metazoa; phylum Chordata; class Mammalia; order Chiroptera; family Rhinolophidae; genus Rhinolophus; species Rhinolophus ferrumequinum. Next base: position 4,842,419 of record NC_046301.1, on the reverse strand, counting down.
TAATTTGAATTTATGATTTGATACTGGTTCAATGCAATTTAACAAACATTTGTGGGGTATTTGCTAATAGAATGAAGATAATCAAGACAAACTCCTCCTTCACAATTTGCTAGCTATCTACTCAATCCACACGGCAGTTTGTGACACGTACTTTTACTTCTGAAGAGTGCTAGGATAGAAGAAATTCATTGTTACTGCAAGGAGATTTGGGAAGTCTCCTTGCAGAAACTTGCTTTTGAGCTGGTCTTTGAAGGAGGGACAGGACTTTGTGGTAGAGTTAGAGCAGAGAAACACTTAACTGTGTCCTTCTAAAGGACACTTCCAGGATCCCTTTTCAAGGAATCAGAATTAATAAAGGCCTGGAAGTAATAAATGCTTGAGCTGGGTGGAGGGTAGAGTATGTGGCAAGGGAAAGTGCTGATAATTTTTTTAAACAGTCTAAGCAAGAGTGTGACACTCCAATTCTCTGGCATCGAAATTCAGAGAGCAAATGATCTTGTATGAGCAAGAGAAGGATGGAGCTGTGGAAATGCAGTGGATACGTTGAGAATGACATATTCAGAGCTAATTCATCTTGGAAAATCCAATTCATCTGAGGAAATATGAAGAGATTCCAGCAAACAGTCTCACTGGAAAGCCACATTCCACCAGGTGGCCACGTATGTGTAGGTTTCTGCATCCTCTCCCCTCCTAGTTTACCAAACATCCTAGGCTAGTGTTCTCCGAACTTCAGGCATCCCTGGGTCACCTGCATCATTTTTACCAATTAATGTCCCAGCTGCACTAATATTCACTTAGCATTTATCTTTAAATTAAACCATTTTTTAGTTAAAAAGTGGAAACTTTATATCATTACCATAAATAGAAGAATAGTATTTGCCATTCACAGACTAAAACCATAAAGTAAGTTCAACTAAAACAAATGATATTCTTACATTCTAGCCGAATATCATTGTCTGTCTGTGGCTTTGAGGTTGAGGTCAGCTCTCTCCTTCTTGAAAATTTAGGCTGGAAACTGTTAGATTTAAAGACATTCTAGCATTTAACTGAGAATTATCATCCAAACCCAAGAGAAGGGTTGAAAGAAATTAAATAGAAGTATGATCCTACTCTATCTAGTATGGTTAACAAGGACCAACTTTTTCTTTTTTTAAATTCTTCTTTGGAATGCATCTCTCACGTGTTAGTCTGTACCTGTTACTCAGTATTGTAATATTAGCCTCATTCTAGAGACTTGTTTCCTTTAGTTTCTTACTTGTATTTTACGCAAGTGTGGACTTAAGCAGCAAAACGTTTCTTATCAGTCAAAATGTTGTTGGCTGTAAATAAAAGAAAAAAAATTTGAAAAATGGAAAAACTTCATTTCACATAATTGAGTCACAGAAGGGTGGCTCCAAGAATGGCTAGTTCATGCAGTTCAGTACGACCCAAGTCCTTCCATCTTTGTGTGCTGCCACCCTGGGTGCTTTATTTTCAGGCTAATTTCCTTCATGGTTTTATAATGGCTACCACAGTTTCAGGCATCACCTGCAGATATGGCAACATCCAGCAGAACAAAAGCCATCTTTTCCTGTGTATCTTTTAACAGTGAATAAACTCTGCCTGAAAGCCATCTCCCACCCTAACATGTTTCCCCTTGTATCTTCTTGGCTAGGATTGTGTCACATGTCCACGCTACCCACTCTATCTAGAGGGGTGGCCGTCCTACAGCCCCACCTGAGGCCCAGTGGACAGCCAGCACTCACCTGAGCAGGGAACTGGCGTGGGAGGGGATCTACCCGGCCTGGGCGAGCCACTCAGACGTCAGTGGGAGCAGAGGGGAGCTCTTTCCACCAAGCCCTACTCAAATTGCAAAGTCATGAGTGAATCAGTGATTGTTGTGTAGGGACTCTGACTTTTGGGGTGTAAGCGTTCTGCATCATTCCTGGGCCCCCTACCAACACTAGCAGGACCTGTCCGATCATTATTCCTGTACTCGTGCCCAGTTAATGTTGATCTGTTCACTTTCTTTTTTCCTTGTATTGTAATAAGAACACTTACGCTGAGATCTATCCTCCAAGCAGATTTTTAAAGTGTATAATATAGTATTGTTACCTACAGGTACAGTGTTGAGGGGTGGGGGCCAGGTTTCCACACCACCAAACAATGCTCACACACCAGCGGATTGTCCCACAACTCAACTCAAGTCTCATACCATCTACCCAGAGATAGTATCAGATTCCACAGGTTAAGGGCTCAGTCCCATAAGACTGCCCCTCCCCTCTTCCTGTACCTGACTTCAGATGCCAATCTCAAGTCCAGGTGTTTTGTTCCCCATGTTTTTTGATGCATCGGCTACAAATTGGAGATTTCCTCAACCCTCTCGTTGGGTTTGAATAATTTGCTACAGTGGCTTACAGAACTCAGGAAACCAGTTTCCTCACTAGATTACTGATTTATTATAAGATAATATAATTCAGGAACAGCCACGTGGAAGAGATGCGCAGGGCAAGGTACGAGGAAAAGGCACAGAGCTTCCATGCCCTCTCCGGGCGTGCCCCTCTCCCCAAATCTCCCGGCGTTCACCAGCCCAGAAGCTCTCCAAATCCTGTCCTTTGGGTCATTAATAGCACTTTCTTTACCTTCCAGTAGAATTAGGAGAGGCTACACACAACTTATTGAATTATTCAAGTTACTTTCATGATCAACATTTTGGACTAACATATGTCAGAGTGATATGGGTTGATTATTATGTTGTAAGCCATTTACCCTCGACATTTGTTTCTAAACTCCTAATTTGTGAGATACTGAGAATGTTTTCCCACGTTGGCTCATCTTTGAAAGACAAAGAGGACAAACATTTTTAATTAAAGCTAGGAAATGCTTGATGAAGTCAACCTAAGAATGCCTGACATATAATGAGGTGAATTTCTTTCTTTGGCCCATCTTAAGTATAACTGGCAGTTATAAAACCATCCTTAACATTAATAAGATGAGTACATTAAAATTAAAAGTTGGACTTGTGTACATAAGAGTAGATGCATTTCCTGGTTTGAATACACCAGCTCAGAAGGACTTCTTTGGGACAATTGAGGGAAGTTGAATATTATTTGGAAATTAAATTTTATTAAGGCATAATTGTTACTTTAATAACATATAATGAAATTCTGGATTTTAGGGAAATAACCTGGTTTTTCAGGGATGCATAATTAAATATTCAAGGGTAAAATGTCATAGTGTCCATAACTTGTTTTGAAATACTTTAAATTGGTGAAACAAATATGCCCAAATAGTAAGCCTTGTTTCATAACGGTGAGAGGTATGAGTCTCTGTGCCAGTCTCTCTGCTTAAGTATTTTTCATAACACAAGTGAAAACAAAAAAGGATACATGGATTACATGCTTGTGTTTTCCTTTCAGGAAATATGATGGAGGGAATTCAACAAATCCTGAATGATATTTTCAAAACTCGATGTTAATCCTGAAAGAAATGTCTACTTTAGAGCCTGTAACTTTCCATCAGAAAGGCTCTCTTCCTAACGCCTTCTTATTTATCTTAACAACTGTCCACAGACACACTTCCCGCAGTCAGAATAATTTTGATATTGCCACCATCTGAAGCCAAATGAGCACAAGAGTCAAATTTTATTTTACTTAATTCAATGAGTTTCAAATGTGTGCACTTTGATTAAGCAGGCGGTTTGGAGAGCAGCTAATGGGGCTGCCACAGCCTTCGGAACGGGAAAAGCTCAGCATAATTGAAGTCAGCTTTCCAGCAGGGAAAGCTTTCCCTGAGTGTGTGATCTGATTTTCTGTGATGTTTGTATTGCAGTAATAACATTAACAGCATCCTGAACAACACTTAATGAAATTTTAGACTTGCTATACGTGAGGACTCCTCTGTCATCAAATCTGGCTGTTTCCTGTACAGTTTCTCTCAGGTATAATGGCTCAGCAGGTGGGGAAATCAGGACAGAAATTAGTAAAAGCAGGCAACTACTGACAATTGTCACCTTCAAATTTCAGCCCCAATACGCCTGCTTTTTAAAAGAATTCTACGTGCTATCCTTGCCTAAGCCTGTGCGGATACCAAGGTGAGAAAGTATCTAAAATAGTCAAACTCATTGACTTAAAGAATAGAATGTGGTTGCCAGGGGCTGGGGGTGGAGGAGGGATGGAGAGTAGCTAATCAGGGAACATGGAGTTTTTGTTTTGCAAGATGAATCAGTTCTACAGATCTGCCGTACGTACGACGTTCTATCTAAAGAGAACAATACTGTATGGGACACTGAAAATCTGGTAAGACTCTACATCTCACGTTAAGTGTTCTGGCCACACTAAAAAGAAAAAAGAAAGTGGACAGATCAACAGCAATTGCACAAGAGGACAGGAGTAATGACTGGGAAAGTCCTGCTAACGGTCGGTCATGATGGTCGCTTAATGTACAAGGAATATCTCATTTTCACATTTCCAAAAAATTGCTTATATCACTTTATATGTCATTTAGACATATAACAAATGTTAAGTGCCATTATAGGAATTGAGACTCCAATTACTACTTGTAATTTTATTAACAGTGAGGCAGTAAAGAAACATTGACTGTGTCTTTAAAAAGCTTTTCAATGAATAATTAACACAGAGAGAGAGAGTCGTCATCCTGATTTCACTGTCGTATAAATTTGGAATCGGAAAATTCATCTCTCCCTGGAAATGTCTGAAAACTGGGAGAACAGGTTCTTGCTTTCCATAACTCGTGCCTGACTACTAACCCACAGGAGTGAACTGTATGTAAGTACCAAGGTTAAAATCCGTGTCTAAGATTTTCCAGGTCTGATGGAAACGGCTTTATTCTGTGTGTGTATTTGGAAGAAAGGTCTTACCGTGTTTCCCCAAAAATAAGACCTAGCCAGACCATCAGCTCTAATGCATGTTTTGGAGCAAAAATTAATATAAAACCCAGTCTTATTTTACTATAAGACCGGGTCTTATATAATATAATACTGAATATATGATATGATATAATATGATATGATATAAAATACTGGATCTTATATAATAATATAATTTAATATAATATAATATAATATAATATAATATAATATAATATAATACCGGGTCTTATACTAATTGCTATTTCAAAAGACATATTAGAGCTGATGGTCTGGCTAGGTCTTATTTTTGGGGAAACACTGTAGTTCTTAGGTCAGAACTAAAGATGGGGGTGGGGGTGGGATAGAGGAGAGTAGAAATCTCTGGCTGACTGATGAGTTAACTATATACATTAATGAGTCCATAAACTAAAGTTATACCACAACTAAGCAAGTAATTATAAGATAAGATATTAATAAAAGTAGGCAATTACTGACAATTGCCAGAAAAACAAGAAAGGCATTTGGCCAGTTATGAGTCCTACCAGTGGAGTTAGAATCCATTAGAATATGGACCCAAGTTGCAGAATTTCAAGAGATACCATGTCTATGAACCTTGTGCTTTCTGATATTTGTGATCGCCTACAATTTCTATTCAAAGCACTTCAAACAGTTCACTGAATGAAAACCAGGGACATGCTGTTGTTCTAACATGGCTGCTTGGTTTTAAATTTCAGCAAGAAGGATGATCTCGTCCTGGTCCCAAAGGACACAGCATACTCCCACTCACTATAACAGGTCTTTGTAAGACCCTGATTCCAAATGCAATTGCAGCAAAGCAGTTAATTTGAAAGTTTCTGAAAATCATTTTTGTTTCCTTCTGTTGAGACCAATTACCTTATTTTAAAAATTCAGGTTCCACCTGGATTTATTAGCTAAATCACAAAGCAAAAATGTAGTATGGATGATGGCTTGTTTTGTCTCCAACTAGAAGACAGACAGATTATAAAATCACTTCAGAATTTTCTGATACAATGTCATTCATTTGGCGGCCCACATTATTGAGCCCTTTCTACAGTCAAGGGGTGGACCTGGCTGGCCTTGCGGTGTATACAGGAAAACGTAGCCAGGAAGACAGTCGCTGCCCTCCAGGGGACTTTACGAGGTCAGTTCATTGAGGTCCTGCACATATTCAAGAGTATACGAATTATTCAATAAATTTTCCCAGACATCTGAAAAGAGCCTTAAACTTGGGACTCAAATTTGCTCTAGCTTTCCCGTAGTTCAGATAAAAAATGGCAGCATAGGTTATTTCTTATCATTTTTGTTGTTTTCTGAGAAAAAAGAAGCATCTATGTTCCTCTACAGTGGCAACATTTTTCCTGGAAATAGATCCTACTAATCATGAGTAACTTAATGACCAACATTTATTCAACAAAGACAGGTTCCACTTTCACCAACATAGGATGGATTTATTTTTGCCAATCAAGTATTTTAACAAGAGATGTGGTCCACTACCATCATACATAGCAGAGGTGGTGATTTTTAATCTATTCTGTAGAATAAGTAGCAGGGTCATTCACATCAAAAGAGTTGTGATATACATCCTTTTATTATTAGTTCAAAATGTCTTACTTTCCATCACTCTGCTGGTTTGCAAATCCAAAAAGAAAAGCATTCCATTCTTCTGAAAATAGCTGACAGTAAAACATTAAGAAAAATTTGCGAGGAAATGTTTCATAACTATTACCTCTAATGTGTTCAAAAGGTTATCCAAGTTTGGTGCCATTGAAAGCATTTGTTAGATGATTTCCTAACAGGGCATAATGGTTCATAATGACTCTGATGTTTTCTCTTTATTCAAAAGTGGTGCCCTGTATTTTTAAGAATACATTTCAATTATTATCGAGTAAGCTTAAATTATATTGGCAAAGACAAGCAGTATATCATGCTATAGAAATAGATGTTTTATTTAACAATGCGAGTTTCAAAAGTGATCAACAATACAACAACAGCATGATTTTGTGAATTCTATTCTGTGGCTGTTTTTTATAAATTTTTCATTTTCTGGGGATCCTCAGAATAATTGGATAGCCAAATGACTTGCCTGGCTTTGGTGGGGAAAAAAAATGTTAATGTGAGGTTTGCATAGGTAGGAATGTATTTGAAAACTGAAATTCTTTACTAATTAATTTGAATTTAAGTAATGGGCTGCATAGACCTTTTGATTGAGATACTATTTTATTGAAATGAAGGATTGACGGTTAGTTATCATTTGTAACTGAGTATTCATTCATTTAGCAAATATTTATTGAGTCCTACTCTAAGCCCAGCACAGTGTAAAGCATGGGGATATAATAATGAGTAAAACGGTCTTAACCTCATGGTATTTAAAGTCTAATGGGAAGGCGGACATTACTCAAAGTATCTCACAAATATGTAATGCCAAATTGCAGTAAGTGCTATAAAGTGACTTCTCTTGCATGGGAGATCGTCGTAGGCAGACCTGATGCAAAACGGGGGTCATAAAGGGTGGCTGAAAAACATCAGAATTTAGTAAGTATGTAAGAATCTTACACTAAGAAGAAAAGAGTCTTCTTTTCATTTTCATTATTTAATTCATGATAGGAGGAAAACCATCTGACTTGATGGTTGGCAATTACATGATAACTGGTCGGAGTTTTATACCTGGAGCTAATCTGAAAATTTCATACAGGTGAACTCCCAAAGTGAAACAAAGGGGCGATGACTGTGTATGATGGTACTGATGAGAATGACAGTGCATGTTAATGGGGTTTAGCCTGAATTTAGCTGCCTATGAGGAAAATACGGGAGAATGGTACAGTGTGTTCCAAAGGACTATTTGTCAGTACAATGTGTACCAGGTGCATACTGATCGTCAGTTGGTAAACTTTTCATCAATCGCCTTTTTAGGAGATTGTTTCTCGTGATTGCTTTGTGACCCCATTCGCTCAGTACCTAGCCATCATTGTCGCCTCGATTTAACACGGATTCTAACGTAGCTAATCCATGCAAGCTTTAGATAATAGGGGCCTGAAAAAATAAAGTCAGCCCCATCCTCCAGTCCAGAAATCCTGTGTTTCAGTCAGGCACTTCTTGTTGTTTCCCTATTACTGTAATCGCACGGGATGTCTGCAGAGTGCTGAACGCATTACGCAGAGGGCACTGAAGATACAGTGATTCTTTCTGAGAGCTTTTGTGCTGAGGTCCTTTCGAGGGTGCTATGAATCCCACAAGGTGCTAATGCAGCCACGTGAGGCATGCAAAGCCGAGTGGAGAACGCCCTTCTCTATAGATTTTCCAGGGCCTTGACTGCCAGCTTGCTGTGACTATTGCATTCAGTCCTCTTCACTTTATCAACAACAGACTTCCGACCCAGTGTAAATTTACATATGGTTTCTTTGTTTTATGCAACAACTAGACCACCAGCCTCAAATTCAGCGGCCCTATGCCGTTCTATACATTTCTCCAATCAGACACTATTGTAGGCCATTTCAGAATATGTGTGTGGCCAGAGCAAGGAAAGGGGGCTGGACAGCGTGCATGGGATTCAATACGGAGGCAGCTGCATCAGTAAACGTCACTTGAGACCACTGACTTCATTTCACAGTAACAAGTGTGTTCATTTCCGCTGTCCATTTCCCTATGAAATAAGATTAAATATTTCCCTCCCCGTCTAATTCTAACCATGATTAGTGTTACTAATTTCCCCCCCACAAATACAGAAATTCCAAACTTAACAAGTGAGCTGTAATTCTAAGGAGAGAGAATGGACTGAGTTCTTCGGCACCGCTTAAGTGTGACAGGCAGCAGTTAGCTGGGGTGACAGTTCCATCCATCCACCTTCTAACACCCAACCTCGATTTCTGCTGTCCCCTGCCTACTCTGCTCGGATCAAAGTGTCCAATCAGCACCCACCACACCGTTCATTCCCACTTCTGTGCCTTTGTTTACAGAATTCCCTTTTCCTCTCAGCTTTTTAAAAGGTTTTTATTATGACACATTTCTAATGTACAGAAAAAAGCAGAAAATAAAATACATAATAACAGTATGTGTGCAGCTACCAACAACTTGAAGAGATATTAGTATTTGGTTGCACTTGCTGTGGTCTCTCCAGCTTTGTTTTCACTTTTTAAGAAAAAAAGTGTTGCTCAAAAAGAACTTCTGATTCCTTTCTAACCATTCGTTCTCGTTATTCAAAAAGAACATTTGTTTACTGAGTATCTGCTACATGCAGAGGCCGTGCCCTGGTGTGTAGAGAGGGGAGAATAAGCCAGGGAGCGTTATCCTTTAAGAGTTCATCATACGAAGACCTTCCCGGTTAAATCCTACTTCCCCCATCAAGGCCATCTACCAGGAATCTGGTTGGCTGGCGTCCCTTCTCCAGACATCTGGGACACCTGCCATCGGAACCACACCATTTCAGGTGTGGTACCTGGAGACAAATGAGCGGTGTGGACGGGAGCGGGCTTGTACTGACCAGCTTCTGAGAGACCACTCTGGGCATCTCTTGCCCACTCTGCCTCCAGCAACCGGCGTGGTGGGAGCAGTTATAGCACAGAAACCGGCAAACCCTACAAAGCAGAGGTTTTTGTTTTTAGGAGAGCTGATGTACTAGCAGATCACTGCATATAACACACTCATGTCTAAACACACCTATCTCGTACACTAAAAGTGCTTTTGTAAATAAGTCTCTAATATGAATCCTATAATCTCCTTGATGGATGGAATCAGGTTTCCCGTGACTTCCTTCATCTCGAAAGTGCCGGGCCCACAGTAAGCATTTCATACATACTTTCTGATCACTTCGAAAGAGCGTGGTCACATCTCTTGTCACAGTGGTTCATGAATGGCATGCACTTTGCCCTGCTTTTGTTACCCTGAATTTCAAAATGCTGCCATTTGAAATGACTCTGATGGTTAACTGCTTTCCATCTCCCTGTGAGGTTAATTTCATAACATGAAAATATCAAGTACTTGCAGCCCAGAAAGATACTTTCCAGTAAACGATAGTCTCTCCGGCCTGTGCATTCCTGGCAATGCCGAGCGCTGTGACACGAGCCACCTGCTCAGTCTGTTTCTCGGTCACACTCTCTGCACAGCCTGCAACGCTCAGCAGGTCCCTTTCAGAGGCCGGGCTTGCTGCTGGGCACTTATGAAGAATCTGGAGAAAGGGAGGGGTAGGTGTGAGGCAGGTGGTTCCGGAGCAGCAAAGGTCCTTAGCAGGGACCCCAGGGGCTGTCAGACTGAAACGCAGTCAGATGCCAGCAGTAACAGTCGTGCACACGTTTCCCAGAGCCCCGGCCTTTTTATGTCTTCATTTCTCATCCCTCTATTAGACAGCAGAGCTCCCTGGAGAGATGGATGCTCTGCAATTCTCCTACGTGCAGAGCATGTTCAGTGCTCCTCACAGGTCTTAGGCAAGCGTGGAGATTCCCCCAGAGCGGGACTGTGTCTGCGGGGAGACGGTCTGTCCTTCCTCAGGGGTGCTTTACGAGACCCGACAAACTAAGTCAATCTTTCTCCCGTTGGGCCTCTTTCTTCAGGAAACGACTCCAGTGTTCAAGGACTTTGTCCATTGTTAAACTGGAAAAAAAAAGATTTTCTTTATTCTAGTCAAATGAAAATAGAGAGTAGATTAGGATTATATCGCGCATCCTGAGAATTGAAAGTTTCTCATCACTTTATCTTCCCTGTCATATTTTTGGGAGGTGGGATACTGACGCAGAGGATGCTATAGTGCCTTCAGCTGCGACTGTTTCCTTAGGTGTCTGAGACATAAGTAAATGAAACGGCATCCACTTCCTTTTCCTGTCCTGCCAGAATTTCCAATGTCCACACCATCTGGCTCACTGTCAATCTGAAGATGTTCCCTGAGATTCACTTCCCGGGTCTCCGCACCTTCCCAGAGGCCTGGAGTTAAGTCTTCCGTCCTAGGCGAGGAAGCGCAGGCCACCGAGTAGTTTTCCCACTTCGCTTGGCAAATGGTTTCAAAATTCTCATTTTGGAAAGAAAACGCTTTGCACAGGTGATGCTTTCTCTTCATGTTAATGACAGGTAAGGACATGTGTCCCTCTAGCCACCTCACCCGTGTGACCACAGGGCGCCCACGGCAGCTTCGCCAGCCTGCAGGTCACAAGGAGGCTTTGCAACCCAGGCTCTAGGACAGGCCAGTTCTCATGTCTGGCTCTGCTGGAAGCATCTTTCTGGACTGGCTTCCCCACTCTCCATACATCACAGTCCTGAGCAGGCCTCACGCTTTTGTGTCAGTTATTCAGTAACTGAATTCGATCACCACCCCCCTGACCCATCCGTAACAAGTTTTCCTGGTTCGGCTGGACCAGAGGAAGGAGGTAATATCCACTTCCTGAGCCACGAATTCACACAGCGGCTAAGGAACCTCTGAGGGGAAAAAACCCTGACACTTTTGGCAGTCCGAGTCCAGACACGTCTGATAGAGGAGAGACACCAGAAAGCAGGTTAATAGCTGAAGAGGCTGAGAGAAAACTCCTGACGAGGGACAAAGGAGACTCGCCAGAGAAGCCCGAGCCAGTACCAGCATCCCAGCAACATCTGCCCCGTGATTTAATTCAGTAGATGTGTGTCGACGCCTGCTATGTATCTGCCAGACCCTGCACTAAGGGGGAACCTTAATTCTGTATGTTTATCACCTGTGACTGACCCATTTGGGCGCTTGTGTGTGTGCGTTTGGCAATCGGACAACTGTACAATTATGGTTTTAATAGCCTCAGCACTTCAGAGAAACTATTAATTTTGGTAAATGATGCTACCCAAATCGGGTTACTTTTTAATAGTAACAAATGCTACCTGAGATATTAGAATAAGAATCCTAAAAATGGTAAAATATCTCCAAAAAAATTATCCATGTAATCTAATAATTTTCACATGGAGTGCTATTATGTCAACAAAAATTTAGCATTTTATTTGATACGAATCCCTGACAGTGATAACTTCCCACCTTTTTTGGTCAGATGCTTGATTCAATTGCATCTGAATCCCTGAGCACATGAAACAGTCTATAAAATTCCATATTCACGTGTTGTGTATCACTGGGCTGGCATTTCTCGTCTGCCATCCCATCCCCAATAAAGGCACTGACCATTCAGAACATGAAATGAAACACTGGTGGGCTTGAAGTGGAAACTCAGGAATCTTGAGTTTTTACCCTCCCCCCAGTTTGATTATCTGATGTTGGCTCTCAGGATAAGCCCTGAAATGATGTGGCAATCGCTGTGCTTCTGGTGGTACCGTAAATGCGATGTCACTGGAATTTGTCTGCATCAACTTCCGCTCCTGGGGTCTTCTACCCCAGGAACAGTGTGAGGTGGACAAAAGGTACAGAATTGAAGTGTGCCCCAGTTGGCATCTCTGGGCACACGTGGTCCCAGAGGGCAAAGCTGTAAGAGCAGCAGTGAGCACAGACCATTCAAGCCATACTGCTCATGACAAATGAAGAACTATTATGGATGCTATCAAAGATCTAGAAAATGCTTCCTAAACAGCTGAACACTCCACCTCCTCTGTGGTGGTGGGAGCAAACCTACCTATTGCTGAAAAAATTCTGTAGTATGGGGAGTATGCGAAGAACCACATAATTAGATGCACAGAAGACCTGCATAAACCGTCAGCTATGCGATGAAAGAGGTCTGAGGATCTTACGTAAAACATGGTGACTGTCGTGTTCATAACACTGCTTTATATACTAATTTGCTAAGTCGCTAAGAGGAGAACTTAAACGTTCTCACACAAAAAAAAAACAGATAAACGTGTGAGCTGATGGATGGGTTAGTTAATTAGATGAGGGGATCCTTTGCCAGTGTGTACTTAGAGCAAATCATCACATCGTACACTTTAAACATCTTACAATTTTATATGTCAATTATACCTCAATTTAAAAAAACACCTATAGATAATGAAGTTCATTCATGGCCGTAATGTACAATGTCATAATTCCTGATGATACAAGCAAAACTGGCAGAAAGCAGAATTTCTCTTTATAAGATTCCGGGTAGAAAGGTGAGAATATCTTCTCATCTTCATAGTTGGAGTTTAATGTATCCAAAGGACTTAGGAGATTCTGGGGGTGGGGGGTGAGCAGTGTAAGGATGGAAACTGCACAACTACTTACCACGTCCCACTTTCCTGCTTCCGAAAACGCTTCCAAGTCTGTGTCCCAAGGCTGTGACACATGCCTCCAGCCTGGACTTTGCTCCAGTTGCTTCGGTGGCATCAACTTCTGCTGCTCTCTGGGACACCCACCTGCTTGGGGAAGCCCAATCTCCCCTGAACTATTCTTAGGGTACGTGGATTGGGCTTCCAGACTGCTGACAATAACTTTCCACTCACTCTTGTTTGCCTAGCACATAAGGAACTGCCACCTTATGATATCATGTAACAATAACAAACATTATTAATAATAAGAAGAATAGCATTGGTGATTCTGGCAGCTGTTGGCATAAAGCCATCCAAGCCTACCGGAACCAACAACATCAAGACGCGGGGGTGGACAACTGAGGTTCTGGGACAGCCACCACTGTGAGAGAAGCATTCCCACTGCAACGCGAACCCCAACCAGTTCCATCGATTACTGAGGACAGCAGCTCACAACACAGGGTGACGAAGGATAGGTGTCCTAGGGACGGTGTTGCACTAACTCTGCAGCAGAGTGCAGGAAAATCAGCGACAATACTGGATAGTCTACAACACAGAGCAAAACTCTTCAAAGTTTTGGGAACATCAATAAAGGAACTAGGACTCTCATTGAATGCCATTTGGTACCTTCCTAATCATACAGCATTCTAAAGGTATTTTACCAGTTTCTCAGGTAGCCTATCAACTTTCAACTCTTTCTTAACAACTAGTGGCCAACATTTGAGGTGAAGGACTTCCTCCTGCCACATCCTAGCTCTTTTCTTTCTCTAATCAGACTAATCACATGGCCCATCACAGGACCCGCTCTGGGCACCTCCGGGCTCTTCTGATGCTTTGCAAGGTTTTCACACCAAGCCTTTCAACAAATTACCACCAAGTCTACATGTCGTTTGTTTGAAACCACATTTTTAACATTTTATATGTGCTAGGATTGTTTTGACAACTGTTTTTCAGTGACAGTTGCTATTTCTTCAAACTTGAAGCATTTATAGTTTTTTTTCTTTCTTTCTTTCTTTTTGGTGCCAATTCTTCAAATGACAAATCAGCATAAATTTCATGTTTTTATCATCGTGACTAAAATTGAATATTCCTGTTCAAATATTATAAATCATTTTTGCCAAATCAGTAAACGTTAGTGAATTGGTCATTCAGTGAATTAAATCTTATCTTTCAAAGCATTGCTTTTTAGTGACTTGCTCTACAAAAGTTGGAGACACGAAACTAGGTCCGTGCTTACACTGAACTACTTCTAGAGAATATAAATATACATTGACAGTTTTGAAGTATTTTCGCTACAATAGTATCTCAGATGGAAAACACACACAATTAGGAGACATGTAAATGACTAATAAAGCCCTGGAGAGATTTGGGCTTCAAAAGTTGCGAAGTGTCTTTATCACACCTCCAAGCAGAGTGTATAAATAACCTAGAAGGAGGCCCAGGGCTCTGTTTATAGGTGTCATGTTGTGTCATTATCTAGGGACACCGCTGAACATTACTGGTCCTTCTGTGTGCTGCCTTATTCATGACACCTTAGAGGGATTTTTGTTTCCCTGTCTACACCACGAGATTCCCACTTGCTACAAGTTATAATAATTATTATTGTTTGTATGGTAATATACTGCGTATAACATTTTTTGCTTACCATCATCTCTATTAATAAGGCAATGAACCAGTTGCATCACAGTGGATGTTTTTAATAGGGAGGGAGAATTTTGTACAGTAATGGATAAAAAAAATTCCAATTCTTCAGCTAAAATGTCAATATACAACACATTCACATGTAGAAATTTCAGTTAAGAATTTGTGAACAATCAATTTACTATTCAAAAGCCAACCTCCTTTCCCCTGAAGCTGGTTCAGCGTGGACGGATGCCCTTATTATGACTGTGTCTCAGCGCTAACGTAGCCTCTCCTCAGACAGAAGATAACAAATTCAAGAAGAATGGACTTAGCTGAGGCCAACACTAGCGTGGAGATTGTCAGAACGGCTTTTTGATAAAGTCAGGAATCAAACTGACAGCACCAGTGAAAACTGGGACATCTTTGACTTCACTGATAAGACAAGAAACCCAAAAGGCAATGTTTGGCTACAAAACCAAGTAATAGCAAGAGTGCATATACCAAATTTTTCTTCTAGTATTCATGAGATAAATCTACTGTCCCTGAGATGCCCCAGCCAGCCCTGCCCCCACCAGGATCTGTGCGAATCGATCTGTGGAAACAGTACAAGGAATCACTGATTGACCAGTGTCGAGCTATATTCAGAGCGGTGGCTGGCAGAGATTAATATCCTTTCTGAATTACAGTAAATTCCTCTGATAAAGCCATGCACAAAAACCCTCACTTTGATTACAATAGATAAGTACGAAATAAAGTGAAGATGCAAAGTCTCTGGACACTGAAAACCAAAATAGCCTCTTAACTATTTTTCCTAAAGTAGGTTATGTGAAACCTCTTTTTACAGAGAGATTAATTGGCTCCCATAAATAGTATAAAAAAGTAGTCGCTCATTTCTACTGTGAAAATTGAAATGTATTCATGACAAAAGAGAAGACTCCAAGTTCTAACCTTCCATTTTTAACGCCATAGTTATTTTGTAAAAATATGTGGCCTCTTGTGTTATGTAGCGGTCAAGCTAGCTAAGACTTTACTGCCAAATGATTACCTGCTTAGGCACTATCACATGACCTAATTTCCAACATACTTCACTGAGTCGTAAGGGTTACTAGTCACATTTCAGGCCGTATAATTTATAAATGATTGACATAATTACAACTTCGTGTACGTTCTCCCTGTGGGAACATGCTCACATGTGATACAGCGTTAGGACATTATTTTTGTAACGGTGCCAAATACCAGCTTAATAAGCTGAATCCTAAGTTTGAGAAGTTGTATAAATTAAGGATAATAATGCTATCAAAATAGCAAATGCTATCAAAGTACCCTTCCTTGTCTTGTGTTTTGAGGTTGTCGCTACCTTGTCACTGAAAGGCCACTTCAGAACCCAGTTCCATTTCATGATGCAAGTTTAGAGCTCTTGTCGAATGGCGAGTCGCCAAAGGTATCACGGTGGCAACTGGAAAGCTATGCGAGAAGCTGGTTCTCCCAGGATGGGTACACTTATGACACTAAGCAAGGAGAAATACGATGGGACAGAACGGGGCTGCATCGGATTGGCAACTGGAAACCTCTATCATTTCACAAGTAGGTGGTAACTATTCAGTATGTGAAGGGTAACATGAGACGGGGGCGAATACAGACAAGGAGACCAGCGAAGAGACTGTTAGGAACATGTGGGTGAGGTGACTTAGGACACTGGTTAATGTGCTGGCTGTGGAACTTTAAGAAAGGCATTAAGGGAACAGATTGAATGAGGCGGCAGATGATTGAGTTGGAGGAAATATGAGTTTCTGTTGTTCTAAGCCATGCAGTTTGGGGTACCTGTTCCAGGAGTCCTAGGAAACCAATACACTGACGTTTACAGAGCTTTCTGGGTGATATCAACGGTCTACCTTCCTGGTAGAGTTTGGCCAGGGGGAGGGAGCAGTA
Organism: Rhinolophus ferrumequinum; assembly: GCF_004115265.2. NCBI lineage: Eukaryota > Metazoa > Chordata > Mammalia > Chiroptera > Rhinolophidae > Rhinolophus > Rhinolophus ferrumequinum. Next base: position 4,825,828 of record NC_046301.1, on the reverse strand, counting down.
AGAGGCGAGCAAATGGAAGGTGGGAAAGTGCGCTGGGCTATGCTGCCAACTGCTGGGTTTCTCCAGGAAAGGCCAGGCCGTTCTCTGTCCAGCTCCTGGGGCTGACCCTCCCCAGGCCTCTCCAACCTGGGAGTGAGGCTGGGCCTGCTGTTGCTAGCTCCAGGGCACTCCCCCATCCTGGGAGTTCTCCCTTTCCCCAGACTACACTTTTGCAAATAGTCCAACTGTTACACTCTTCTCAGTTACCCTGTTTGAGGATTCTGCACGGATCCTGAATCACATAAAGAAAAGAACCAGCACTTCCCAAGTACTGTGTACAACATCTATCCAACACATTAAAATTTTTAGAACAAGTCTGTGGGAATCAGGATGAGAAGACCTCCGGAAAATCCCCGACAAGGCGCTAAAGCCCTATGATACTGACAAGGGAAGAGTTTTCCTGACCCAAGTATTGCCTGTTGTTCTTAAGCCAGGTCTGTGCAGCCTCCCCGAGCCAGACTGCACTTCTGCAAGAAGAGAACTGGTACCTTCAGCAAAGCCCCTCCTTAAAACGCCTTTGTTTAGAAATCATGCTTGCTTGCTTTTATTTCTACAAAAAATAGAGGAGAGGAGAATTTATCTCCCAAAGGAAGGCAAAAGAATTTTGTGACCAGCTGTCACCATGGCTCATAATTTCTGTTCTGGGAAAAACCACCCATGGGCTGCACGGTCTGCAGGCTACAGGCTACAAGCTGTAGAAAGAGCCTTTGGTTATCTTTCCATAAAGGAACCATCCAGCTCCAGATGTCAGAACCAATCATTCGTGGAGAATCCCATCTTCATCTTCAAAAAGTGTGCTTCAAACAGAATGGCCACTAGTCAGATATAGCTAGACGCTGAAGTGATAAGAAAGAGTGGGATGTTTAGAACTTCTGTCTTGTTATCATTAAACAAACAAAAAAAAAATCAATGAATGGCCTGGTTCAAGGAGGGAGATAGCACCAAGCTGGATATATGTGAAGAAAGAGAGGCAATAATGACAAGTAGAGTATTAGTTACATTGGAACATTCACCATGTGCCAGGCTAAGCATGTTAAATACTTATCTCTCCAACAACACAAGGGAAGTGTTATGAGTACCTCCTGCTACAGGTAAGGCAACTAAAGCTAACAGAGATTAGGTAACGTGCCTAAAGTCATGTGGCTAGTACAAGTTAATATTAAGCACTCATACACAACCTTGTAACAGAGACACTGAAACGCCACTGTCTCCCCAGACAGATGGGAAGGAAAAGCCCTGGGGTCTCCCCTCAAAGACTGAAAAACTCAAGAGTGAGGAAAGAAGTGAGGGGCATTAAGAAACAAATAGAATTCCCCTCCAGATTTGCACTCTGGCTGGGAGGCCCCGATTTTGCCGATGAGGAACCAAGGTTCTTGGAGGTTAAGTCATTTGCTCAGAGTCACACAATTATTAAGCAGCAAAACCCAATTCTTGCCCTCTTAAAATGAATACTATGTTTTCAGTAAGTTAAGGCCGAATTTCCACGTGTGGGAAACTTGTGAGTACGTATTAATCTTGGAAATTAAAGTGCTGATCAAAACAGAGAATGTCTTCCCTAGAAAAGGACTCTGCTATTATTACCTGAATTGAGAAACCAGATCAAGTACCTTGGATGGTACTTCTTCCTCCAGGGTAATCAGGCTTATTCTCTCCCAAAATTGTGTGAAATTGTAATTGGTTATATGGAGAAAGAGTTGGCAGGACAGATCCTATAGACACAGGATCACACAAGAACAAAGAGACAAAACTGGATTTACTGTGTAGTAATAGCCCGATGGGCTCAACATAGAAAAATGACAGTTCGGTGGAATTGAACTAAGGTTCAGACATAGTTTGTTAGTTATACACATCTTAAGATTTAGGTTTGTACTTGATATTATGCATTGATGCTCATTTCTAGACAAAGACTTAGTACATCTTTAAAATATAGGGAAAAAATTGGGTATATATATATATATATATACACACACACACACACACACACACACACACACACACACACACACACACACACACACATATACATACATATAGTGAAATCTTACTCTGCCACAAAAAAGAATGGAATCTTACTATTTGTGACGACATGGATGGACCTACAAAGTATTATGCTCAGTGAAATAAGTCAGACTGAGAAAGACAAATACCACATGATCTCACTTACATGTAGAATCTAAAGAATAAACTAAATGAACTAACAAAACAGAAACAGACTCATAGATACAGAGAACAAACTGATGGTTAGTAAACGGGAGGCGGGTGAGGGGGCTGGGTCAGAAAGGTGAAGGGATTAGGAAGTACAAACTGGCAGCTATAAAACAGTCACGGGGAGGTGAAGTAAAGCATAGGGAATATAGTCAATAATATTGTTACAACTATGTACACTGTCAGAGGGATAATAAACTTATTGGGGTGATCGCTTTGTAAGGAATAAAAATGTCTAATCAATATGTTGTTTTGTGCACCTGAAACTAATAAAAAATAAAATGTCTGTCTAAGGTAGTGATACAAATCAATTAAAAAGGTACTGTAGCATTACAATGCCACAGATGATTATTCTCTAGTGACAGTACTGTAGGACCAGCCAGACTGGTCCCACAGAAAGTTTCTTCCATGCCACTAACAGGCTCTCTCAGTGACTTCCCTCCCACAGAACCATGCTGGAGAGTTTAGGAGTAACAAAATATCCTAATAGGAGAACAATTGAACTCTGTCCTCCAACTTTAAAGTGCTTTGAATCATATGGGGGCTTTTAAAACTGATTTCGGGGCCCCATCCCAGGCCTTCTGACTCAGGAGGTCTCGGCCGAGGCCCGAGAATTTGCATCTCTAACCCAGTTCCAGCTGATGCTGGTGCTTTGGTCCAGCGGAGACACTTTGATACCCTCTCATCTAACTGTACGGGCAGGCTGGTTGCCCGAGACAAGCATCACCCAGGATGATCTTCTCCTCCATTTGTTTCCAGCAAGTACCAGTTTCACATGCACGACAAGGTTAGAGTCAAGGTTCAAAAATGAAAAAGAAGTTTGCATCTCTGCCCTGACCACATACACGGAAGCCAACAAAATTCCATAGGATGAACCAAAAATCAGAGCAAAAACCCACCACTCTATTTTTCCGAAAGACTGGCAGGTTATGTGGACATGCTGTGTCAGGATTTACTTGATGAAGGCAGAAGCTGTAACGCTCAATAAAATCATGTGAGAACAGCACTGTTTTCTTCACTTAGCAGCTGACAAAAATGAGGACCTGACTAGCAGGACATAATTCACTATAGGAGCAGACTAAGGGAATGGTAAAAGAAAGAAATGAAGACAGAGGAAGAGACAGAAGGAGAAAAGTTATTCACTTTTTTTCTATTTTCCTCTGTTTGTAAAACGCACGTATCGCACTTGTATCGAATGTGGAGAAAAGAAAGATTCCTGATGGCCCTGTTAGCCTATCATGGATCACACAATGTGAGAGCAAAGAGAGATTTCATTTTACAGAACGGGAAACTGAGGCTAGAGAGATGAAGCAACCATTGCAAGCTCCTCTGGCTGCTAAGGGGCAACTTACTGGACGTCCTGGGTTCGGATCCCGCACCTTCTCCACCACGCAAATTACAGTAGTTCTAAAGACCAGATGCAGGTTGCAGGGGAGAGAGCCCTAGGCTAGGGTTTGGGTTCTGGCTGTCCTCCGTGGACCAGTCACACACATCAGTCTCATTTCCGTTTCTTCCATTCTAAAACAGAATAATACCTCCTGCCCCATAGAGCTGATCAGTGGTGGATTAGATGTTATGTCACATTTTCTACACTGAAACGCACTGCACAGACGCTAATACTCCAATGGTAGATTAGACGGGACTGGGGGGCCCACTGACATCTTACAGCTAAATGGGAGATTATCAACAGAAAGGGACAAGGGTCACAAGGAAAGAAAAGTATCCAAAATAGTCAATAACAAATAACTCCAATAGACTTCTATTTCACTTTTCTGGTCCTAAATGGCATGAGCTTTTGAGAAAATAAAAAGTTGAAACAAAAACAAACAAGCAAAAAGCAAGAAAATACTTAACCAAGCCACATCCCTAACACCCAGGGTTATCCTGCAGGCTGGCACAGACCGGGGTCGGAGTGATCACACTTGAAGCCTTTTGTACTTGGGCCGTAGTCCACAGAGGCTTGGGCTAAGTCTAGCTGTCCATGCCCAGTTGCCTACCGTCCTGTCCCAGCTGGAAGTTCTAGGTCAATAACAGCGAGACCTCAACTTTGAAATGGTTTATGGCTCTTGCAATTACCAAGAGACCCCCAAAGCTCTGGTGTGGGGATTAGACCCTCCGTGGGACTATTTACCAACACCATGGCCCTGGCAGTTAATAGTGATTGCAGCTGTGCGGCTCCAGGATCCCAGGGCCGCGATACTGCTGGCCCCGGAATTAACTACGAAGCACGAGAAGTAATACGGTGACCTCTGTGAAAGACCCAAAATAACCAAGGCCAAGATGGGATGGGATAAGGAAAACTCAGCCTGAATTAGCACCCATGATATACAGCAAGAAAAACAGGATTACTTGTGTCCATGGTCTATGTTTAGCAGAATGTGCTCCTTCGAAAGCTGGAATGTGTGGCTGTTATTTATAGAAAGCACCGTGAGCACGTCCAGGACGTTTCTGCGGTATAAAAAAGCAAAGTATGGTGAGCCACAGAGAGGAGTTTACTGTCCGTGTCCATAACACAAAACCCCAGGGATGGGGGTGTGGTCACCCAAGTCACTGGGGCGATTTCCTTCCCGTCCCGTGTGCCACGAGGCTCGAGGAAGCTATGGGGACAGAGGTGGAAGAGGGACGCACTAATAGTCAATAAAAAGAATGTCTGAAGTTCAAATAAGGTTCTACTCTTCTGGCGTCCCTACTTGACAAGAGATGGCATACCATCCACCCTAATGCTGTTGGGTGTGGGGGGAAAACCTGTGAGGAAGGAAGACGCCATGAAAAGAAATAAGAGCAAGTCAATTGCTATCACTTGGCTTTGGGCATATTATCAAGAAAATCATTACCTTTCTTATTCCACAATGTGTTCATTTAGCTTAATGAGCAGCTATTGGGCATGTATGTGCTTAATTTTTATAGGACAAATGTTACTTCTGTCGTTATTTTTCTATCTTGCGTTTCAGAACAACGCCTCCTTAGGTCCCAGGCAGGGGCACTTTGCATCGGGGCCACCGCTGGCCGGTCCGCTGCGTCTGAGGGAGTGGAGGCAGCCGGGTGCACACAGGGCTTACGGTGAGAAGGGCTGGGTGTAGGCTCCCACCTGTGTCCCAGGCCAGGTGTCGCCGGGCAATGCACAAACTGCACACCTGTACTTGGCAGCACAGCTTCATGTAATCAATATGTTTTTCTTGCTTTTTTTTTTTTGTAATAAACTGTGTGTGAACTAAATAAGTGTGGACTCTCTACGACCTTTGGTTTCCCCATAACGGAAGATTTTGTGAATTGTCAGGGCTCTATCTTATATTCTACAACCAAATATTTGCAGCAATTCCATGAGGTATTTTTTTCATATGGTGAAAAATTGCCTCTTACTTACCTGTCCCACCAATCAATTATTAATAGTAATATTATGGCAATTATTTAATTATTATGGAATAATTTAACGACAAATTAAATTAAGCTCAGCTTACTTTCTCATGTCGAGAGTGGCAAAGAACCTCTACGTACATGCCCCAGAGTTCTTCAGAATAAAAACCTCATTGGCAGCTATTCTGGAGAAATACGTCACACCATACAAACTGGTTTCCTACTACCACTAGGTCAGGAAAGCCTCCTCGCAATGTGAAAGTCTTGACAGGCGGCAAGGGAGACTAGAAAACAGGAGTGTTATGGGTAAATTATTCCAAAATTTTATTTCTTTGCCGTCAGTCCTCACCCTTGCCCTCCCTTCCAGGACTGCATAATCCAAGTTTAGAGATGGAGAGGCACGTGCCATGTGCAGAGGTAGAAGACAGACAGCATTTCCCCTTTCTTTCAGTAAAACCCGGACTTAATGTGTTAGGGAAAATTAGCGTTGGCAATGGGGGGAGCTTGAGAAGAACGAGATACTAGGTCTCAGACTCTGTCATCCTTACTTTCTCTCCATCTCTCCTTGTAGTTTCTATCTCTCCATCTCTGGGTTTCCACCAACAAGTCAGCTTTTCATTCCCAGACCTATCACTTCATGGATGTATAACCACCAGCCACTCTTGTGTCAGATGTCCCCTGGCTTCACCACCAGAGGGAGACTGAGATTAGACTCTGGTCTCTGATTGGCTCAGCTTGTGTTCACCCAGCTGGGGGCAGCTCCTATTTGCCTCTGATTAGAGGAAGCGAAGGGGCACCACCCAGAAGAAAGCTGCGCGGTTGTGGCCAACCGCCACTGTGCCCATTCTTACACCAGCAAGTGAAAGTTGAGCTGAGAGGCCCCCGGTACGTGTTTACTCAACAGATGTTTACTGAAGTCCTCTACGCCAGGCAGGAAGCTTGGGGCTGGAAGACGCAGTCATGACGGTTCTAGATTCTAGAGCCCAGT